>NC_079163.1:135723815-136027836 GCF_947563725.1 Argiope bruennichi
AATTAATGCCTAAAATTTAAGGGAAGTTTTTGTTTACAGCATTTGAAAAAAAAGCATGTCAAAATAATCAATTTCGTTAAATTTATTTTATTTAAAAGTTTTCTATAAAAAAAGTGAACTTTCAAAGCTGCCAATGACCATATTGTCACAAAAAAAATTAAATGCTTTAAAATTAAAAATTTACCTGAATAAAAAATAATTTTCCCCCGCTTTTTTATCGATTTTTTTCCCAAGATGGTGACGAACAGGTAATGGTGACAGGCCTTTGGTGACGAACAGGTAATGACAAACTAATAGGTGATGAAAAGTCAAACAGACAGGTGACGCAAATCTAAATAAAGGAGGAAAGAAAAATTTCAGAACCACCATAACTTATTTGTTTTCTTGCATGACAAAAATGTAGAGCAATAAATTTTCGGTTGAAAAAGAAAGTTAAGTTGATTTCAGTAATTTAAATACAGAACAAGACAGGAAGGCATTATAGCATTTCAAAGAAAACTTATTTAAAACAAATTTCAAGTGACGGATTTCACCAGTACGTTTCCACAGGTGCTAAATTATTTGGAAGGAAGAAAAAAAAAGACCATTGATGAAAAGAAAAAAATGTAAATCGAACTCATTTTTATTTTTACTTTTATGCTTATTTCCCCATATTCGCCATCAGATTTTGGATGCCATTTTTAAACTATTGTTCATTGAATTCATAATGCTCGTTTTCCTTTATTTATAGCAAATTTATTTTATTATTGGAAAAATATAAAATTCTATGTAATTTTTAAAAAATGATCAGATAAACATGAAGTATTGAAGTGGATATTTTATATTAAAAGTTTATTACGGGTAAAATATTAAAAAAAATGAATAAAATCTAATCTTTAAATGAAAAAAAATTAGATAACACGATGATTTAAGTAAAATAACACAATTTTTTTTAAATCAAAATAATGATCTCCGTTGTTGCTTGGCAACCAATGTTGCCATCTTACAAAAATTAAAATGTACAGAAATTAAAAATAAGATGAAAAGGAAAACAGAGGACTCGAAACATTTCCTTCCCAGTGAAAACGATTAGGAGACAATCTTTTAAATGGGGTGAAAACTTGACGGTCCTTCCACTGCGTGTGGTATGGTTGCGATTGACCGGCGTTGAAATTTTTCCCAGCGGCTCACACTGGATGTGCAGATCTGGATAATGCATGTGCCTGTGGTTTTCAAGAGACTGCTCATCATTGTCTTTTATGGTAAAACATGGTTTTAGTCTATCAATCGAAATTCTTTTGACAGTTCCATTAATTCCAGTGTCAAAATTCTTCGGTGCTCGGTGTTTGACAGCAAAAGGTCCAAGAAACTGATTGCAAAGATAAAGTGGTCGCGTTATTGTAGACGAAAGCATGCGAGCCATTCAAAAGGTGTTTTGAAACGAATACGATTGTATTGCGATGGGTAGGAGGTTTTGCAGAAGGTTTCGTGATACGGATAATATTTTGTAGCTTTTGCACGAATTCTGAGTGTATGATATTAGGGATCGGGGTGACAAATTCTCTGGGTAAACAGAGGGGACTTTCGTAAAGAAGCTCAGCTGAAGAGTATCCTATATCTTCTTTCAGTGCCGAACGTAATCCGAGAAGAATCAAAGGTAAAGCGTCTACCCAAGATTTGTTTTGTTGTAAGTGACATTTCAAACTTACCTTTATAATCCTGTGTTGTCCTCCAATCAATCCGCTCGATTGCGAATGATATGCTGCTATTCTGGATTTTTGAAAACCAAAGTATTTGCTCAAAGATGAGAAGAGTTTACTTTCAAACTGACCTCCTTGATCAGACGTTATACGCTGTGGTATTCCAAAACGAGAAGTCCAGGTTAAAAACGTGCCCTTTGCAACTGTTTCAGATGATTGATCCGTCATGGGAAGTGCTTCACGTATCTTGAAAAACGATCAGTCATCGTTAGTAATTATCTGAAATCTTGACATGAAGACAAGGGACCAACGATATCAATGTGAACGTTGTGAAAATGTTCTGGTGGGGCCTTGAAGTCTATAAGAGCCGACTTTGTATGTCTTTGAAATTCAGTTGGCATTCAATGCATTCCCTACATCATAACTGACGATCTTTATTGATATTTGGCCATATTAAACTTTTCGTGATTAACTTTTTTTTTTGCGCTTCTAATTCCGGTATGAGATAAGGTATGAATAGAAGAAAATATCTGTCGGCGAAATTTCAAGGGGATGTGTGGGAGGTTACTGTTTGTAGACATCACAATAAATCGATTTGTCGGTGTATGGAATGGGAATCTGAACCATTCTCAACCTTGGGTTGTTTTTTAAAATTGGTAAATCTTTATCTTGAAATTCTGCAATAGTTACGTAATCAATTGGAGATGGTGTAGAAATGGTATGAATTCTGGAAATAGCGTTGATATTATTAAGGGCCCTGTAATCTCCACATGATCTCCAATCAGCTGATTTCTTAAGTGTGAGTTGTAGGGGACTGACATAAAGTTTTGATGGTCTACAAAGACCTTGTTGCAACAGAAACTAAAATACAGCTTTTGCTGCTTTTAATTTTTCGGCTGAGAGTCTTCTGACCCTGGCCGCAACTGGGGACCCTTTAGTTTCAATGAGAGGCTCAATATTATGACTTTATTTTATTATTGACGAGTGTTGGCGGCAAAAGATCTGGAAATTGTTTGAGGATTCCTTCGTAAGGACTCTGCACTGCATGAAGCATTAGTGAAACGACACCAATAGAGGACAATGAAGTGACGCCATTAATCAATTTACGATTTTTGCTGTCAACCAAAAAGTGAAAGTGAGACAAGAAGTCAATAAATATTACTGGTTTATTAACATCAGCTATCACAAAAGGCCAATCAAATGATCTTCTCAGTCCCAAATCCAATTTTAGCAACCTTTGCCCATAAGTTTTAATTTTGGTTCCCTTTGCAGTGACGAGTTCCAGCTTTGCAACAGTAATTTTTCTATCGGTAATGGTGGATTTATCGGTAATGGAAATTTCTGCACCAGTATCGATTAAAAATTGGCAGACGCTCCCCTCCTCACGAATAAAAAGACAACACATCTCAACCCCTTGGCCCTCTGTCATCTGCGAGCGTCGGGGATTTAGTTTTCCTGTGAGTGAACGTTGGTTTTGTTAGACCAATTGCAAGGATTATTGCATTGGAAAGCCTTATTGCCAAACCTTGAATGACAAAATATACTTTCATTTCCGCTACTACGCCTTTTAATAGAATTACTTCTAGAGAGGGATCTGGACTGTTGACGCCTAGAATAATGTCTTTTATTCAGTTCATTAACTTGTGTGTATGTCTCTGAAATCTGTTCTTGTAGTTAACTAAAACCTTGTTATCTCTTCAGCAAACTACAGCGGTATTCTGATGAAACGTGGATTTTATCTCCCACATTTTAGCGGCCATTGTCGCCAATTTGACTAAATCGTCGCAACTGATGTATAAAATGCTCGAGATTTCCGTGGGTAATCTTTGAAGCCAGAGAGTTTTCAAATATCTTTACTTATTTATCTGAAGCTAAATTCTTCATTTCACATAACTGCGAAGGTTTTCTATCGCCGAATTACACCTCAGTTAATAACTTTTGGGTCTTGCGTTTCGGTTTCAGTGAAGATAATAGTCACGTACTTGTCGTCCCTTGTGGATTGGTCAGAATGTCCGACACTTGTGATAATATTTCAGCGTCAATCGAACTCGCGACATAATCGTATTTCGTTTGATCCGTCGCAATTGCAGCATTTCGAAATTGAGCTTCCAACTGAAGAAACCATATCTTTGGGTTTGGTTTCCAAAACGCTGGGACTTTAATACTAACTCGAGCGATCAATGTTTCGTCTACCATTTTCTATTCTTGAGTTTACGTCAGTTGAGTTTACACGATGACTTAGAAAAAGAACACAATTGATTTTTTTATCAAAACAATTATCTCCGTTGTTGCTGGACAACCAATGTTGCCATCTTACAAAAATTTAAATGTACAAAAATTAAAAATAAGATAAAAGAAAACAGAGAACACTACACATATAACACAGTTTTAAATTATTTTTTTATGTGTACTGTTCTGAATATTTTCTATAATTTTTAATGTTTCCATTTGTTAAATCTGGGAAAAATCTTATGACAATTGTTTTTGGAAAAACATTTAAAAGCACTATTCACGACGTGTAGCTTGGAATATCAGAAAATGCAGAGAGGTGAGCCTTAGCACTTTCAATTGAATAATGATCATACAGAAAGCATTTAAAATTGGGAAGCAACATTAAAGTTTTTTCGCTCCAACAATTTAAATAAAATATTTATAACCTATTCGACAAGCCTCCTGCCTACCGTTTTTCAAGAATCGGTTTACGAAAAACAATGCTGATATCTTTCTGTAATTTTTACCCGATATTCAATCCAGAATATCATGTACTATTGAATTTTTAAAATCTTTGCTCAAAGGAAAAAGAAAAAAAACTTCTGTTGATAAAAAGATATAGCCTAAATTTCAGACATTTCACTCGAAGCTCTCTCGAATTTTCATTCTCATATGCGCATGAACGACAAGTAAATAAATTTTCCGTTCAAGAATTTCGCTTGAATTTAAAAATCCAACTCGTTGAGTTTACTTTTGTCATTGCTGTTGCATTTACTTTTGCGAGAGAAGAAGGACTAAAACGTGGAGAAAATCTAATTGTAGATTATTTTTTTTTTTATGATTAGCCTACTTTTCTTCTTCATAGGAGAAAAATAGGCATTCAGTGTTGGACTTCTTAAAAGCTTCATATAATCTGCTGGACAATAGTATAGAAGTCAATGAGAGATGTTGGTTTCCTATAGCTTACATGTTCGAAATATGAGAAACACATAATGGCCGAGCATGGTTAAAAACGCTGTTTAGTTGTGTTTTTTTTTCGATCGATCTTCATTGCCGAATTTCCATTCAACTTCATCGGTGAAAGTTGTCCAGTCCCTTTGTAACGTTTTCCTCAATGGCAATTGGCATTCCGACAAGCTGTAGAATCACCCGTTTTCCCACACATAGTTAAGTGCATACGAACCGCCAATGGATCCGTTTCATGTCAAGATATCCAGATACTAAACGTTTTTTTATGAGCCAGAGGGGTCAGCCACAAAGATGGACCCTTAACAGACACTTCCACAATCAAGTGGACACCATTGAGGAAGCATTGCTGATCAGCTGTTGAGTGATAGGTAACTCAAGTTCACCAATGAGGAAATCTGAGGTGGATATCTCACGACAATAAAATGCGGTATATGTATTGTTAAGACAGAGATGAGAACAGTGAGAGACTTCGAATAGAATTCGGAGAAATGTCGGTGTCCCGAGAAATTGTTCCTTAATTTGTGAGAAGGTCCGTATGATTGGGTTTATTGTGTTTGGATCCAACCCGATAAAGATCGGTGGATTTCCGGAATGGCCCCTGAAATAGCCGTTTAGAGCTAACAGCCTGTTACCGGTTTTTCTTTTCTCTTTCTTTTGGCGACTTATTTTTCGATTTGATCAAGGAGCTATTTCGTGATTGAACTGTTATTTGATATTTGTAAATAATATTGATCTAGATGAAAACAAATTGCTTTTTTTGAAAATACATACGGTTGTAAATAAATGAATGGTTGTTTCACCTAATACAATGAGGCACCTGTTTAAAAAATTTTTCATTTGATTCGATCACATCAGAGAAAATTTTTACTTTTTCTCCTGGCTTCTTGAAGGTTAGTTTTCGGTTGCTTTTAAGTAACTGAATGTGTGTATACTTCTCCAAATTTCGTTTGATTTGTATACTGATTCGTATATGTTGATGCGACATACTAGTAGTATACCGCAAGAGCAAAGTACAGCAGACTGCCAACTGCTTGTATGTACGGAATATTTATTATTTGGAAATAGCGATCAAGAAAATGGTATTTCATGCCAGAATCCAACATAGTTGATACTACTTTAGTATTTTTCCCATTCTAAATTTGTTTAGTATTTCTTCGGCATAGGATGATTGATCTGATGTTAACGACCCCTTCAATTTTTTTTTTATCAAGTCTAATGGACAATATCCACATCGCCTAATCTCTAAAAATAAACGTTTCGATAAATCAAAACGTTTTTTTTTTTTATTTTTGAAGTCTTTAATTTTTGCCTTCTTTCCAAGGATCGGGAAGTCGTCTTCATGTACTCCAGTCCCTCAAGTTCCCTTTCTTAATTACAATAAATATATGGATCTGCCATGGAACCTTTCAATCCAAATTGTTTTCACCCAAATATTCCAGACTCGATTCTCGTAATATCTTCAAACGACAAATAAGAAGGGCTTCTTTCATTCCCTTTTCAGAACTACCTTCAGGCTGAGTAATATATCTTCAGAGTACCAAGAATCTGTGAAGCAGTAATGTCCATCTGATGCAGCTCAATCTAATTCAATAGCAAATACCATCAGAATTCGAAAAGATTTGATTCGATTTTCATGGCTGTTGAAAATTCATTAAAATAAGTACCAGGAATCTGGAAATAGTCCTTAGTAAATAGTATTGCATTTAAGAAGCTTTCTGCCTCGTCATATTTCCTTCGAAACACCCAGCTACAGCCGACGATTTTGGTGTTTGGGATTAGTTGCCAGGTTTGAATTCGCTTCAAGCTGTCTATTTCCTCATTAATAGTTTCTTTCCAATTTTTAGCATAGAAGGAATCCATAGCTACTTTCAAAAATATAGAATCCTCTTAATTTAATATAGAGGTGTTTTTTTTATTTATTTTTACGATCTCTTTTATATCGTACAATATGTAATCGTCTCAATGCTTTGGCGATTTACGGATTTTATTATTTTATCTAACTTTATTTGTAGCAGTTATACTAGGGAGTCTAATCCATTTCTTCTCCGATTTGATCAACAAGACTCATTGCCTCGTAATATTTCAATTCTTTCTTAATCACTTTCAGAGAGTTCATGTTAGGGGTCTAAAAAGGGATACTCCTTTCATAGACAGGTAGCATAAAACTATTTTTTAGTTTAGTACCCAAGAAGAGTTTTCTTTGTATTTAAAACATGTTATTGAAAATTCACACTTCTGCTGGTAAGAACTTAACTCTTCTCACATTCAACGGCTAAAATCTGTATCCTTTCACGCCTTCCACATACACAATCATCACACATTATTCGGCTTTGGGAACTAATTTCTCCTTAATTTGTGTTCTATTTTGCCTGGAATGTACTTTGTAACCAAATGCTCTTAAGTGCTCAATATCTGATGTTTTAATAATATAAATATTATTAGATTACGATTCAATGCTGTGGTTGGTCATATGTATCTAGCTGTGTTTGTTGCATCAGCTCAGAGATTGTATGGAGCTTCTGACAGAGTGTCATATAGAGAATTCTGTTAATCCTCTAACGATGTTATTTTGTGTGCAATTCTTGGTACCGTCTTTTGACGAGAAAGACTGATTTTTCAAATAGTCAGCAAATATTCTAATTATGTACTTTCCGCCGTTGTCACAGTAATAGTTTAATTTTGTTAATATTTTTTTACATTTATTCTGTATAAATCAAATCTTTCTGTCATTTGCCTTTTACATTCCATTCGTTTCACATTTAACATTGGTACGTGCCGACAGTAATCGGCACATCTTGCATGTTCAATTGCCAAAGCATGATAAGTAATCTTATCTGTAACTGTTCTTGTTGTAATATCTCTTCTGTTCTCGGCCTCCATTAAATATATTTATGTATCTCCCCTATGTTAATTTAAATTAAAAGGGATAAAAGAAATGGATTCTTTTTTTTTATAGCAGGATAATTTGCCATAAAATAAAGCGTCAAATTTTATGCACTAAAAAAGTAAATAAACTTGTTTTAATAACGCGTGGGAAGCATTTTTTTAATTATAATTTGTACGAAAAATCTAAAAATCCATTTGCAAATCTAAATAGGATGCTTAAACATTTAACAAATATTCAAACAACTAGCATTTGCTTTATAATACCATTTTCTTCACTTGAACTAGACTTATTGTATTTTAAAGCAAAAATGGATGCATCGATATGTTTATTTTAAATTTAAGGTTGTCATTTATATATCAGCAAAAATAAAGTGCAAAAAGAAAAAAAAATGCTATTTTAGTACAGTTCATATTACCTTTGTTTGATAAAAAAAAAAGAAATGTCTCATTTCAACATAACATTAAAATGTATAGTAAATGTTGTGGTTAGCAGTTTGTGGATAGGTTCAAGTATTTCTTAATTTCAACTATTTTGAATTACTTGATAAACAATTATATGTAGAGTTATATGCTTCTTTCAAAATATTTGTGCTCATTGTAATTTAAATCTATTTGAATTTTTTCAGAATAAACAATTTTTTTTAACAATATATGTTTAAGGGATGACAGTTTGCCTTTTTTTTAGGAAAGACATTATCGCTAGAGAGGGCGCTGATAAGGTGAAATCATCCACATAAGATAAAGATGTTGCACTCACTTCAGCGACGTCCACCCATGGCATCCTGCAAGCTGGCGAGGAGGTCAAAATCTTCCCTCCGGACCGTCACTCGTCCGGCTTGCAGGGCTAAGCTTGATGCGCTGGCGAAGTGCTGGCCAATGTGATCTTCGCCAGCATACTGCATCAACTCAATAGCGTCATTTTCGATTCGCAACTCAGCATTTAGCTCTCCAAGCATTTCTCTTATAATGCGCCTAAATGTAGCTCGTGGAATGTCAAGTCTCTCCCTCACTTCCGGCTCCTAAGATTGAAAAAGGCAGAGTCAAAACTAACTTAATAATTAGCAGAGAATTATAAAAAGGATGTGTTCATGTGTTAGAAGAAACTGAAGAGAGGCAAGTGCCTTCTTACAGAGATATATTTAGTGTATATTTCAGCACACTAAAAAAACCATTACATCAGAAGAAAAAAAACTTGGAATATAGCTGTTTAATCATGCCAAAAGATTCAATTTTAAATTAGTATTTATGTTTCATTTGTTGTTTTTAATAACCTACATTTTTTAAATCTAGTTCTCACTTGCATATAATTTTAGTTTAATATATATATATATAAAAAAATTCTGTATAAAAAGTTCTCAATTCAGAATATCATATATAACAAAATGCGTTAAAAAAAGTTTTTGAAAATAAATTTTTGTCGCTATTATCAAATTTTTTTCAAAGTGTATTATTTGTCAGTAAGGTTATGAATCAATCTACAGTTTTTCTACTATTAAGAGACGACAGAAGTGAACTTAATATATTAATCTTTTAATTAATTTAATTTTATTTTAATAACCTAACCAATTAAATGAATTCATTAAACTCCGAAACTATTTAAGGTAGATTGTCATGAGAAAATGAAAATGGATTTTCGATATTCCCAAATTCTAGTGCACCTGAAAGTAAGCGAATACTCGGTTCTGAAATCCCACATCCCGAAATAATAAAACAGCCTGAATACAAAATCTATGTAAAACCGTAAAACTTCAGTCTGGAATCACAAAAGGGATTCGTATGAATGGGTTTTATTCAAATTGAAAAAACGCCTCCAATGAATTGTTATTGCTGCGCAATCATTGCAGAATTTTTAATCGGGTAGAGTATAATTTTAAAAATGTATAGAACAATGAATTTCTACCAAAATAATGAGATTAACAATCGGAAATTGCCCGTATTTAAAGGTCTTCTCTTTAATTATAATTGCATTTATGCACTAGGTTTTGATAGAAAAGAAAAATCCTTCCATTTCAATATTCCAAATATCATTCATATAGAATAATGAATGACATGAAATTTGCCACTTTTCCCTTTAACAGGAAGGGAAACAGGATTTTATTTTTGAAAAGAATGCTACATGTGATGAACATATGAACGAAATAAAGAAAGCGAACTTTTAAATATACCTTGATTTCAATATAAAGTATGCTGCGCTTTGAAACAATGGGTATGAAAGTACTAAAAGCGTTTAAAATATTAAAATTTTGAAACGAATTGCATTTCACTTACTTCTTCGATTTCCAGGCACCTTCTGATGTTTATTCGTGCCTGCCTGGCAGCTGCTCTGGTGGCCTGAAGGAATAATTATCTTCATCAGCAAGATTCAATCATGAGCGCCAAATTTTTAATAAATACCTATTTTGTGTGTGTGTGTGTGTGTGTGTGTGTGTGTGTGTGTGTGTGTGTGTGTGTGCTTTAGTATGCCCTTATCCTATACTATCCGGCTTAAAAGAGATTAAAATATCAAACAAATTATATGATCCTGTTAATACTGGCATCTAATATGTACTATTTATTATCCGGCATCTAATATGCATTCTAACATTCTCTTTGCTCATTATCTATTGAATTTTTATGCCGTATTTTTAAAAAAAAAATACAAGAAGAGTTTCAGTACGAAAACTGCATAAGCAAGAATTCACGAAAACAGCCCACAGACTGAGAATTCCTGATTATGTTTGTTTCGCGCAACCAGATGGCAATAATTTTTGAATAACAGCTTTGAGCAATGTCTCAAAATCATGTTTTTCCAATATTTAACTGCTTGTCGAGAAATGGGTGGATTGTACAGTGACACATTATAAAGACCAATGGAAAATTTCTTCAACATTTCTCAAAACGTAATCCACTGGAAATAATAGGAGTTGAAATAATAGGAGTCTTGATTGTACAGGGTGCGGAACAAAAACTCGGACAAAGTTATTACATCATAGAATAGAAATTAATTTTTTTTTAAATTTTTGTTCACATCTTTTTATTTTAGTGGGACAGATGCGTACGGGTCTTAAAAGGCCAATAAAGTATGCGTAGCTCTTTCAAAAAAAGAGGATAGGGAAAGATTAGTCTAGGTTTGATAAAAGGCGAGAAAATGTATTGGTATTTTAACTGAATTTTGATGCTTAAACACAAGGAAAAAACTTTTGTCTCAATGTGTGTATGCTGGCTCTGTACACACCAGGCCATCTGCCTATCACATTTGGCCAATATATACTTTGGAGTGTAGGAAAGTGATTTTTTGAATTTTTAATTATAATTTTAATTAATCAAAAATTAAGACAAATATTGACTTTTTTCCGTGATAACTTTCTAAAACTTTACAGTAAAAAAATAGTTTTTACTGGCAAATCATATCAATTTCCTGCATTATTCATTCACAGTCAAAGTATGTTAAATATAGTTCTCAAATGAAAATCAATAAACTTTATAAAGAAAATCCGAAATAGAAATTCCATTCTAAAAAAGGACACCTGAACTTAACTATTACCATCTCAAACTATGCCAACTATTTTAACCCTTTCTAGGGCCGTGGGAAGTATGCTTCCAACCAAATTTATCAATCTTTGTATGAAATTATGTAGGTTGGTATAAGTTCTGACAAATTTTTTTTAGTAAGTCAGAAACTTAGATGCTTCAGTTCTTTATCTCAGACAAAATGATGTACCTTGATTTGTTACTTAATTATTAATTAACCAAATTAATTAATTAATCAAATTAAATTTATCTAATAAGCTAAATGAATCCCTTTTCTTATTCTAATTTCAAGCCTAAAAATATTTTAACATAATATGACTAGAAAAAAATGGCCCTTTAAAGGGTTAAGATAAGTGGATCATTTAAATGTGCATTTCAGCTAATTAATAGCACACAAGTCAATAAGAGAATTTAACGGTTGATAAATTTCCTATTTTTTGAAATTAAATCTGTTCAAAGCTTTTAAATTTCTGGTAATCAAATAAATAATTCATACACACATGAAATAATAAGCCTGGTATAGTTATAAAAATACATCTTATCTTATATTTAAAAATCTAGTATTCTCGTTTATATGAAAACTTTATATCTTTTCGTTAGTTTAAGTCAGAGATAACATTTTTTTGTATTAATATTTTTAAATGTACTGAATTGCATATTCCCTTCACCCAAATATACGTGTGTTACTAGAGAACCAAATAGCTGTATTTTTATTTGCACAAAAGTTGTTTTTACGTTCAGAAATATATATATATATTTAAAAGAAAGCTCGTTCTCTAAAAACATATTTTAGAGTTAACAGCTCTATCTGAAATTTTATTTGTAAACTTTTCCAAACAAGCAAATTAGATTCATGCAATTTTCTAGCGTAGATTTAGTATAGCATCTATGCGAGTTTTCTGCATTGCAGAAAGCCTATAAAATTTTTAAAAAAAGATTATTCAAAAGAGATGAAGATTCTGTGAAACATTGTAAAATTACAATTAAGCCCTTTTTTTCAAATATGTTTTCTTTAATAAATCCGTGATTGTTTGGAACAAATTTTTAAAAAAGTATATCTTAGTGAAAATAATATACATTTACGTAAATACAAATTAAAATGATTTCTCTAGAATATATTATGAAAATTAAAACTCGCTGATATACCATGTTTCATGAACTATCAACATTAAATAAAAAGTTATTCTTTGTTAAAAGAAATACATTAAATACTAAATGACCTTTAGCTACTACATGTGTTACAAACCGAGTTTATTTTGCTTTTCTTCATTTTGTATCCTTTATCTTCAAATTGTATTTTGTTGTTGTTGTTGTTGTTTGCATTAGGAAAAAGGGGAAGCATTTCTTTGCGCAAATGATATTTAATATTAGCCATGTATAAATTTCATAATAAATGAATGCTGAACAATGGTAAAAATATTTTTATACTTTAAGTATTTAGAACATTTCTGGTGCGAGGTTATTTCGGTAATTTTTAAATATAGAAGTGACACAAGAAATAATTTAAATTATTTTTTTGTGGATAGTAGAAGGAAAACTAAAGAATAATTCTCTGTTAAATATTCCTTCAAATCCAATAGAAAACCACCAAACTTTTAGCCTATGTTGAGAATTAAATTATAATTGTTACATAAGTATTATAATGCAATTCTTTTATTTAGCAATATATAAGTAAGAATTTATTCATTTCATTTTAATAAAACGATTACAAATTTCTATAATGGAAATATACTTAATATTTAATCAAAGTTTAATGAATTATGAATGAAAGTAAATTACAGTGAATGTACACTTATATAGTTACGAAGAAATAAAATATTTCTTTAAAAACTTCTTTATGTTGCAGCAAGAATTTCTCATGCAATGCAATAACAGAAATCTGACTTTATTTCTTTTAATAAAGAAACTAACGTTCTAAATTCCTTTGCTCTTGAAATCTTATATTGATCTCGACTGGACTTCTGAAAACTATGGGCTCATTTTGAGATAACCAGACTTTTGCCCATAGCAAAATACCTGCAACTTGTGCATTGTTTCCCCGAAAAAAAATCGCTTAAGAACATCCTAATCAATGGGCACATCGAAACATGCCCTTGAAGCCATTTTTATTAAATATGATTAAATTCACAAGAAATTTGAATCTACTATACAGAAGCTGTATTGCCAACAGTCCAAAAAATTATTTAACTAATTCTAATCAAGGGGGGGGCAAGATTTTTTAAATAGGTAAAGTTGGCAATTGTCAGCTCTTGATAATTTTTAATATTTGTAGAAAGGTATTTAGTTTTATACTTTCATTTAATGATAGAGGGCCCTGCAATCAAATTTATTCAAGTCATAATCAAGTATTGATTAAATTAAATTTAGAACTTTATTCTAGTAATATTCCTAATTACCATTTACAAGTTATTCGTTATGCTATTTTCTAATTCTAAAAAATTGGAAGCTTTACAGTTTAAAAAAATATATTCTCTTCTTTTACAAAATTGTTTAGAGTGTTTACAAAGTTGTCTTTTGTTTTCAATATTTTGCTTAAAATTAATTTTACATTTTAACTGTGCCCTTTTTTTTTTATTTGTACAATATTGATATGGACTTTTTAGAAAGGGACTTTCAACTTCAATTTTAAAAATGTACTACTTAAAATTGCTGAATTAAAATTAAATTGAAGTCAGTAAAAAAATTTGGAGGGAAAGGAGGGCTTTGAGATTTTCGTTATCTCAGAGCCCCTGGAAGGTTTAAAACGGCCATGAATTCTTCTGAAATTCGAAATATTTACATTGCTTAAAATATGAGAAAAAACGCATAGTTAAGCATTTCAATAAAGGGGTATTTGTATATTGTTGAAGAGTGTTATCAGAACTTTATTCAACACTATTTTTAATGACTTATTGTACATATAAGAACGATCTTTAATAAAATTAAAGTTTCTAAAGAACATATACTACATATATTAATAAAAAAGTAATTTTTATTAATTCTGTTTCATTTTTTAATAGTAGATTTGGATTATGATTTAATAAATAGTGCAACTAGAAGAAAATTAAATTTGAATTCAGCTAATATCCCCTAAAAATTTTCGCAGATACAAATGATCAGTTAACCAGCTATTAATATACTTCTGATTTAGTAAGCTGCTTATTTTACGCACCGTATACTTACAATATTTTATATACAAAATGCAAAGACATATAATGAACAAATAATTTATCTTCATAAGAGTACAGATTTAAAAAAATGTAACAACATTTAAATTAAATCCACGATGAATAAACAGAAACGTTTAAATTTGTAATGGCGTTCCACTCTGGAAACTGATTTTTTTTAAAAACTGATATAGCATAGAAACTTAACATCCGTAGTTGGAAGGTTTTCTTACTACGTACGGCATTTCAATAATTGCTTTTGCAACTTTTCCCTCCTTACAAATCATTCCAATACCACTAACCACATTTAATTGTACTTTAAATTTAAGAAATAACTTTTTTAAATGCCTATATTTAAATAACATACATTTTAAAGCTCGAACTTATTGAATTAAAGAAACGAATCAAGAAGAAATAAAGCAAAAGCTAATGAAACACAAACTCTTATTTATTTATGTAAAGTAATGCATTTATATCTAAAATCTAGAAGAAATAGCTATTTCGAAGCGGATACACTATTTATATGAGAAGAAATATCATTCATGAATGATTTTTATCATACATATTTTGAATAAATGCATTGAAAAGAAATTCATCTTTCATAAAAAACAAAGTGGAAATTATTCATATAGAATTAAAACGCACGAAATTGATTAATGGACGTATCGTTAAGTATTCGAAATTGTGTCAAACATCATGCTAACTCTTGCCAAATATGACACTTTTAGATAACGTTTAAAATGTTGTAACCTCTTCTAGAACTGACCTCATCAGTGACGCAACCGCATTGTAAACAAGACTATTGATTGACAATTTCATGACTGGTATGCAAAGTGTAATGCACGCAAAAATCATACAACCACCACTTCAGTTGTAACATTTTATAATGTATCTTTTAGTTTATGTACTGATTTTTGGTCTTTTTACAATGCCAAGCAAAAGATATGCTATTTTAAAGTTGGGAAAACGAACAGTATGAAGTCATTCATTTGCTTAATGTGCCTCGGCAAACAGTGTCTGATGCAATCTATCGTTTCAAATAGCTTGGCAATGATGGTAAAAGTACAGGAAGTGAACTAAAACATATGGTGAACAATTTCAGTAGCCGTAGGTTATCAAAAAGCGAGTTCAATGAAATTCGAAGGTTTCTATGAAAAAGATCGCTCTGAACTGAAAAAAAGAGACAGAGCAGAGCAACGAATGGCAAAATCAGAACTTGGTTTGAAGCCTTACTAAGTCCAGAAAGTTCAGCTTCTCACTGAAGAAAACAAACTCGTGCGGCTCGAAAGACGCCGAAAACTTTTGAAACGGGCCGCTTATCAGAACTGAGAGATTCTTTTTTACTAATGAGAAGCTGTTTACCGTCCAAAATTTCGTAACTCCAAGAACTATAGGATCTGGTCTATAGACGCACCAAGCACTTCAGCAGTTGGTGAACATCGCAAAAATCCAAAGTCGGTCATGGTCTGGGGTGGAATTTGCGAAAATTGCAAAATCTCTCTGGTTTTTGTAGATGAGGAATCTAAAAAAATTCAAAAAGTGTACCAGTGGGACATTCTAAAAGATATTTCCGTGAGCCGAAACACAAATGTAAAATGTGAGTTTCAACAAAACTCTGCATCAGCTCACAAGGCTAAAGACAGAAGAGTGATGGAAAGAACATTTCTGGACGTGATAACATCTGGAAAATGGGCACAACAAACACAGAATCTCAATAACATGATTAAAGTGTATGGACCATTTTGAAGTCTAAGGCTTTCACTAAAGGACTTAAAAATTTGGTCTCATTTCTCATTGCGGCCCATTTCTGAAAATTTCAATAAACGTTTGCGCCTCTGCATCGCTGCAAAAGCAGGCCACTTTGAAACCAATTAAATTTATCAGTAAAAGTCTACTCATTATCATTTGTTATATTTTGTTAACTTATTAATTTTTATTCAAGTTATATTAAAATTTGTTCGGGTTTTTCTACCACATCCTGTCTACGAGATGCAACTGTATCAATGAGCGTAATCTACCTTTAACAGCCAATTCAAATAAGAAAAAGACAGCCGCTTATATGCAAAGAATCTTTTTATGACGGTAACACGATACAAGGAAACAAAAATGAGAGATTTGTGCTTTAAAAGGTTTAAAAAAGATTCTTGTCCGATGACTTGAATTGAAAAGAGCCCAGGCAAATGCTCAAATATAAGAAATGTCGTGAACAGCATGTCCTTCTAACATGAAAATACTGAAACATTTGCGAGACATTCTTATGAAGAAGGGTTGCTGCTTGATCAAGAACTCTTCAAACCGCTCGGGAGCTTTCAAGGTAAACGAGAATGACAGTCACAGAATTTATAAATGTCATATCAAGTTTTTATTTCCGGAGAGACCACGTGCTCAATTGAAAGCACATAAAATTGCAAAGGAGAAACGTTTCGACTGTCTGCTTTATAATAATGAAAATATTGAAATCTCCACAAGTATAGAAAACTAAGATGAAACTAGCATGTAGTACAAGTGTTTAGATTATTATTTTTATAACATTTATATTTGGAATTCTTTCATACCTAAGATTATTCCTTTTGAATGCTCAATGAATATTTTAAAAGTAGATCAGAACAGCAAATACTGAAAAAGAAATGGAAAAACATTTTTCTGAAGGCAAATAATTAGATTTAGCCTAGGAATATGTTTACCTTTAAAAATGATCATAACATGGAAGAATCTTAAAATTTTACTACTTCAATGAGGAAAAGATGGCATAATGATTGTAAGCCCATTAAGTAATATTTGAATAATATTATGAATATCTGGGAATACCGAACACTGCAAGAAAGATATTGTAAAATATCTGACCAAAGTTTTAAAATCCTAGATTTTCAAAAATATTTTAAGGACTTGTACATAAATATTGATTTTCACGCCAGCTATTATTTGATTTGAAGTATTACATAAAAGAATTCATGTAAAAAAACTATTCTTTACAGTGCTGATTACACTTCTTACTGTAAAATACATGTAATACGGTAAAAACGATATATGAATTCAACGTCTATCGACGTCGCATAAAATGCGTTTGATAATATAATGAAATAAATATACGAGTGCATTAGAAACTAAAATTTGACTTTCAATATTGTAAAAATACATATTTTAAAGACTCCTCAAAATACACAGAAAAAGAAGGAAAGATGAAAAATTTTTAATAAATAAGACAAGGTTATAGTTAAAATACAATTTTTCAAAATCAAATAATTCTGAAATGAATTTATTCTTTCTTCCAAAAGATAACACTATACCCCGTTAGAAAAAAAAAATTCTCCACAATATCTTCCACGTTATTCGAAATGCCATAAACTATCACGAAGCATTATTCCGCATCTTGTGCTAAATGGAATCCAAGTATGTGGCACAAAACTATGAAAAAAAATAAATAAATTCTATGTTTATGGAACTTCATGTATGTGTTGAATAACGTACCGAAGTGAATGAGACATTTTAAATATTAAAAGTGCCGCTTAATGCACTGAAAAAGAAATAAATAGTCAAATTAATCTGTGCATTCTGTTATGTTGAATATTCCATTATTCCAAACTGAATTCTAGTAACATTTTTAGTTTTCAAGTTACCGACTCCGAAAATTATTCTGTTCAGTTAAAGCAACAAGACTCCGTTTCACAGAGAACTATTTCATCTCTTATAATTAATACTGAAATTTCCCTGTTTATAAAATAAATCAAAAGTAAAAAAGTACATATTACATAATACATTACGCTTTTAATAATTTTGAATGTAACATCCATAATTTGTTATAATAAGCTGAGAAATTCTCTTTTCTTCCCCCCAAAATTTCCAAATTAACAAGAGATCATTACGGAATTAAAATGTCTACTTAAAATTCGATCGGGAAGCGCAGACATTCCCTAAACTCCCGAATTCGGTAACTGATATCATAATCTTGGCCTTTCCAAATCTCAATAATAGGATGTCTAAGATGCTGATTAGCTTGTCCAATTTCGATACTCTAAATAAACTTTTCTATTATAATAAGAATAGCGCCAGGATAAACGAAAAGAATTATAAGGAAATATTACGAGTGTATAAATTTTTTTCTTTTAATTTACATAAAGGAAAATTAAAAATTTTCATTATTATACAAGATTTAATGCAGTATAACATTACCCTATATTTAAAAATTTTACAGCATTAACATTTTACAAGCTCAAAATACTATATAATATACACTGAAGAGCCATAAAAACAGTGTAGCAGGTCGTATGCAAATAATGGAGATGTTCCCCCAATCAGTTTAACGCGATGCGGTCAACAGTGCATATATAAGACAACAGGTATCTGAGGAAGCTATTGCATCGATTCTTGCTGTTACAATGGCAAATTATCAAGATTTAAGTGATTTTCAAACGGGATTAATCGTCGGCGCACGAGAGATGGGGTACAGCATTTCCGAAGTAGCGATGAAATTTCAATTTTGGCACACGGCTATTTCAACGGTATGCCGCGAATATCAGGCTTCCGGTAAAACTTCAAATCTCCGACAGCGGTGCGGCCGGAAATAGATCTTGACAGAACGAGATCAGCGACGGCTGAAAAGCATCGTTACACGAGATAGACGTTCAACACTTCCTCAGATTGCTGTGGATTTGAATGCAGGCTCATCAAGTGTCAGTGCATGTACTGTGCAACATACGCTAATTGATATCCGTTTTCGCAGACGCAGACCATCTCGTGTATCATTGTTGTTGACTCGGCGGCATAAAGCTCTGCGCCTTGCCTGGGCTCGCCAACATCGTCATTGGACTCTCAATGATTGAAGAAACGTTATCTGACGAGTCACGTTTCCAATTGTATCGGGCTGACGACCGTGTACGATTATGGGGAAAACCCAATGAATTCTTGGATCCCTTTTGCCTACAATGAACTGTTCAAGCTGGAGGAGGCTCTGTGATGGAATGGGGCGTGTGCAGTTAGCATGAAATGGGACCGTTGATACGTCTACACTCGATCATGACAAGTCAGAGGTACGTGAACGTCTTTTCTGACCACCCGCATCCATTCGTATCATGTGTGCATTCCGTGCATATCATGTGTGGACAATTCCAACAGGATAATGCACCACCCCACCGGTCTACAGTAGCTATCGAATAGTTCTCTTCTAAATTTCATTCCTCTCTTGGCCACCTAATTCCCCTGACATGAACATTATCGAGAATACCTGGGATGTTTTGCAACGTGCTGTCCTTGGGAGACCTCGCGCTCCCATGTCTTTGTGAACTGTTCTGTAGGTGCCTGTTCTGCAGCAGACCTCATGGTGCTACAGAATATCTTCAGAAATTAATTGAATCAATGCCGCGTGCTCGTGGGGCTTCTACACGATATTAGATTGGTGTGCCAGTTTTTCTGGCACTTCAGCGTATACAAGTCTTATATTTAACATTGATTCAATATTGGGGAAAATATGCGACATATTTGCTATTTCTAAAATTATTATTATTATTACTGCACATCTCATTTTTACTGTTGCTTGCTGATAACCTAGAAGCATCAAATACGTCAGCACTAAAACCTTTCAGGAACAAGCGATGCAAATTCAACTCAATTATTCGAAGCAGTTATTTCCTTCTAATGAATCGAAAAGAGGCAGAGAAAAAAAAGAAAAAGAGAGTGTGTAATGAATCCTTGAATTAACGAGGATTTTGATTAGTTTTATTTTTCATCATAGAACTTCCTTGCTATGAAAAAACAATGATTTGTTTGGTTAATTTTTCATAACAAGGATCTTCCTTTCCGAGGCATATAATAGTCCGCAAAGCGAGTCACGAGATTAGAAGGCGCAATAGACAATTGAAAAATGACATCAATACAAGCGGAATTGTTCTTGTTTTAATCCTACGGGGCCAGTTCAATGCACTCCATCCATTGTAGCATAAAGAAAAGTTGATTCATGCATTTCAGAAGTTTGTCTTTGGTCCGATTCTGCACCAAATGTTTCGACATGACTGGTCATTTGCTCAGATTCAGTATCCAAAGTATCAAAATTCCAATGATCTGAATCATGTAATTTCGAGTTATAATTATCAATAGCAGATGTTCGCTAACACCCCTCCCCTTAATATTTACATCTAATTTTAAATCAGTATTAAAAATGGAAATAGAATATGAAACCTAACAACTCATTAATTTGTACAACATTGCCTATTTATTATAAGTTTTAAGCACTTTTTCTTCTCTACTCTGGTTTACCCTCGATTTTCAGCATTTTTAAGGGTTTTCTTTACACACACACACACACACACACACACACACACACACACACACACACACACACACACACACACACACACACACACACACACACACGTTTTCTTAAATTTTAAATTAAAAAAAATGGATTATAAATTATGAAATTTTGAAACTACATTTTTATTTAAATGTACTACCACGTTTCAACACTAGTATAGAATTGAAATTCAGGTATCGAATTGGGATTAAAATAGTTACTAGTTTCATAAATTGATTAATAATTATAATCAAAATATTTTGAAAGAGTATTGCTATTGGTAATATGCAAATGTACAAAGTTCCATCCTTATTAAAACGAAACTAATCAAATTAAAAATGTATAATAAAAACTACTCTTACTGTTTGTCGAAGACGCCTAGGTGAAGGTTGCGCTGCTTGTGGACTAGCAGGAAAGAGCTGCCTGCGTGGCCGGGGGGGTGACGCTCTTGGTGATGGAGGCGGAACACTTGTGGGAGACATTTCCGCTGTGAACACACTTTCTGGTGTCCCTACCGGCGTGGATACCCTCAAGGGTTCTGGTTCTGAAACCAGCAACGGTTGTGGTGTTGCTGGGCGTATCACAATCGGCGGTTGCACAGCCGATTTTTGTTCCAGCTGCAGGATGGTTTGCTAGAATTAATGAGAACAAATTAAAATTTCAGAATTATTATGAAACAGAAGAAATAGAATAGAAGCAATTTAATCTTCAGAGATGAATACTGTCGTAAAGAAACCAACTGCTTTTGCTTAATTAAATGAGTAGGTACGACTATTCGATTAGTTCTGTTTGTTTCTCAGAAATTAGAACTGGATTTCGATTTCATTTCTGTGTTATTCGATTGCAGTTCACAATTAAGCACTCATTAATTCCCTAAAACTAGAAATATGTCCTAGCATAAAATATACTTTAAATGATATATAAATGATTGTGTTTCATGTTTTAATGAATAAATGCATTGATGAAAAATTTGGTGAATTTTACTCGGTCGACTCTTGTTGGAATTTAGTAAAATAACACGGTAACAATTTAATCAAAAATGTATCACTCTTCTATTAAAACTGTACGAAATATCATGATTTGAATTTCATTTTTGAACAATTTAACAATCGCCTGAAGGAAGAGCTTTGAAATGATTGCGGATATTTCTCAAGTCTTTTAAGGTCTCTTTTCCAGATATATTCAAAAGTTCATAATTAGAGAAATTTAGTCTCAATAATGAATCTTTTTTTGATCCAAATGCAAGTTGAACAAGAAATTATATAAATTAAAAACAGCGGACAGAAACAAATTTAGACTGCCAGATTTTTTTCAACATTGCCTTTAATGATTTTACGATATAATTGTTTATTTCTCTTAGAGTAATTTTTTCAAACTAGAAGTATACGCTTTATCAACTATGAGATTGGAATTATTTGAAACTAAATTAGAGAAACAGTGCTTGACCACTTGAATGATTTGTCTCCCTCCCACCCCTACCCCCCAATCGGTAAACATCTGTCACCACTTCAGAAGATACATTTTCAAATAAAAAAAATTATTAAACTATGATACGAAACTAAGTACTTTTTTTGTGCATGGCTATGTGACAGCACGTAAAATATCAAAGAAAGCTAATCTGAGAACATGTATGAAAAGGATGAAATGATATATTTAATTTGTCGCACTATAATTTAGTATCTACAAGTAAACAAACCAACATAAAAATGAATATTATATTTTAAATGTATAACTAGTCAATACACCAAAAATAAACACACCTAAAAATAATATATCCCATTCTAATAACTTCTCACGATTATTTTATGTAGACGCGTAAGTAAAGAAAACATTTAAGTTTTCATTGTCAGTACCTTCCAAATTTCGTTGTCTGCAATAATTTTCCTTGGAAGTGTTTTTATTCATATCTGAACACTTTATTAAAATGTTTAGTCATTATTCCTTTCACTGGAAGTTACCAAGGTTCAATAGACTTTTACAATTCTTTTGGAAAAATGAGTGTCTAAGATATTGTACTATATTTTATCAACGATCCAACTAATTCTGGGAATACAATATTCTCCCCATTTGAAATGAATGTCTCTTTGCAGAGACACGAGTTCATCAGAATAAGTCGAGACCGGCACCACATCGGTGCTTATAATTTCGAATCCAGAAGTGGAGTCACAATCGCTTCACTAGAAGCTTTCAGATTCTAAATACATTCTGTATCTGATGAAATTTCAACTTGAAGAAAATATGCATTCGAAATTCCAATCGTGAAACTTTTCCTGTATAAGAATAGTATGACGTACGAGCTTATCAAACGAGATATAATAAAACCAATTTGATAAGGTTTGAACGAATTCTATAAAAAGACTGTGCGAGGTGCTGAACACGTCAAATATCTTGAAATGGCTGACAAACAAGTGACATCAGTTGCGAATTATTCATGAAAGGAAGAATAACCCCCATGAAAGGGATTAAAAGAAATGCATTTCGTTTGCGATAGGAAGAACGAAGAATCCTTCGCGTTTGATTTCAGATTAAAGTGTGGTCTTTCGTATAATTTGTCAGAATGACTTCAAAAAGATTTAAAAACAAACTGGTGTGAAATTTCCTCACAAAAGCGCAACACGATTTTTTAGGTTACGGCTGGGCTCCCTTCGTTACGTTCTTTCCTGGACTTACGAGCACTAAACTCCATCTTGAAATTATTTTATTTTTATTCATGAAATGATATACATGTTCTCGGTTTTAAATTATGTAAATTATGCAGGAAAAGTGCAGAATGTTTTGCGGCGAAAAGAAGTCAATGGTGGAAATTGTAATTTTCATTTTTCTTATTACATAATTTTATTTAAAAAGTTTGTTGTCATCGAATAGATGCAACAGATAGCTCCTAAATAAAATGTGTGGTCAAAATTTAAATTTGAAGACTGAAACCCATTTATGCATTTTGTAATTTTCTAAATATTGAAATTGTTTAATTCTAAATTTAGACATTGTTTGAAAGCAAGGATTTCATCAATGTATGATTTAAATAAAAGGTTGCATAGCGCATAATTTATCACAAGATTAGACTTGCTTCAGGAGACTTTGCTACACTCATTCACGATACATTGAAGGTAAGAATAACAAATACTGATCTAATGTTGTGGTAATTAGAATACCACACTCACATTTTTAAAGGTATAAAAATATACACTGAAATTTACTAACCTATGTTTTGCACCATAAAATCGATCACGGTAATTACGATTTGCAAAAATAATACCGTATAAAATAAGTACCGTTAAGCACAAAAAAGTACAATACAAATACCGTTACAAAATAAGTACTGTTAAGTACAAAATAAGCACAATACAAATAATATCTCTTAATCTAATAATTTTTTTTTAATTTGTCCATATTACTTTATTCTACAATTCTCTTATTTTTTGATCCAAATCTCACTTTTCTTTTTATTTCTAACATGTACTCTAATAAATTGCTAACTAATTCTCAGACTTCAAGCAAATAAAAATCCCTAATGCCTACGGAATTCCTTTGAAAGATATCCAAGATTCCCTATAATGAATTGACATGTGTTAAAAGGAAACCATATAAATCTCCTAGCAAAAGCACCAATGTAATTTCTCATTTTTAGATTAGGTCCTGAGGTGAACAAACGTATGTCATTGCTTCTGCCCGAGTACAAACCAGGCCCTCTCATGCAAAAATAAATTGAAGTTAAATCCCAAATTTGGTTCTTGTCCGCCACTTATATTAAATCAATACGCAGAGTGTTATTCAAAAACAGAGGGTATAAATGCGAGATTTTAAATTAAAGACAAGAAATAGAAATGCAGTGCATAACTATATATAAAAATTCGAATATTTATGTAAAATAAAAAATAAATAAATAAAATGTAATGTTTTCTTTAATAATCAAAGGATTTATCGACTGTTGCACTGCAGCATGCATTTCATTGTTATGCTAATATCCGCATCTTTATAAACAGAATTACATCCGATGCAAGAAATTCGTAGAAGATGGTTGAATGTGGAAAGAGATGGTTTCATTCTTGTCATCCTTGCATGCCAGATGGAACTGGCAAGCTTATCGGAACTGCTTTCGAACATACAATGCACAAAACATACAAAAGCAGAGAAAACACGAGCTTTCGAATCTACAGATACGGGGTGTATTTGAAATTTATCTAATCTGCAAAATTAAACTGTTACAACAGTGAATTCAATAATCAGGGACCAGCAATATTTCATCAGGAGAAAAAAAATGGATTTCCGATTTCACTTTGCCGTGTAATAAATTGAATTCAGGTTAAATGCATACAATAAAACTTCAAAATCCCCTTTATTCAGTAATGTAACTCATGAGGTTATCTATCAGTTATTGTTAATTAAAAATAAATATTTTAAGTCTATTCCTTTTTTAATAACCCTGTATATTATATATGCATTTTATTTTATTTGAAAGATTGAAGTGAAAAACTTTGTAACTCAAAGCTTAGGGTGGGTGAAAAGTCATGCTGCATTTACTGATACTCGACCCTCCATTTTTACCTTTTACCCCCTTAGGGAGATGAGATGATTTAATAGAATTAAAACTTTTTAAATCCTCCGAATATTGTTAATTCATATTGAATTTTATATCTTATATTTTATGTATGAGTATGATAGGATGTTTTTTGAAAATAGTATGTCATTTCTTTATCCCACTTTCAATAAATAATAGATTTTAAGAAAAACTGAGGAGTATTTAGGATTTTAGTAGATGTTTCTTTTCGTTGCCGACACCAGAAAGATTTGAAGAGCATGAAGGAATTTATTATTTGTCATAAATAAGGCGATATCTTATAGTAATAATGTTAATCATTTTTTTTTATCGGTTTCCTTTCGCTTTTCATCAACTGCTCGTGTAAACTTCTGTATCTATTTTTTTGTCCTCACATCATCATTTCTAATTTTAACTTTTGAAGTTAAGAAATTCTTTAATGCTTTTTGTAAATAATTAAAAAAATAGAAATAGTCGAATTTAAATATATTATTATACAGTATTAAGTAGGGTTTGACGGTTTTCAAACCCGGTTTTAAAAAACCGGTTTTTTAAAGTAAATTTATCACATTCGAAAACCGGTTTTTAAATTAAGAAAACCGGTTTTAAAAATTCGTATTATTATGTAAAAATTAATTTTGAACTTATTTGATTTGCTATTCATTCTATGTAACGGCCAGCAAACATTTTTTCAACGTTGCAAGTTGCGTTGGCCAGTGCTTGTGCACTGCCCAGTTGCGCCTCGAATTCGTCAGTTTATGTTTTTCATGAACATCCCTTTTCACTTTTTTTTCTAGGTGAAACAAAAGTTTGATAAAGTTCATCTCACTTCTCATCGGATGTTTTGTCTATCGGTATGAAGTCGGTGTCAATAGATACGTCAGCAATTTGACTGGCTCGTTTCGAAGAACGTGTGAATGGAATAAATAATTCCCCGTTTTCTGCTTCCTGATCACAATATTTAATGATATCATTTAAAATTTTCTTCGTACCACTCCTGAAAGCTTTTTTACTACACCACTTGAACTAGCCATATCAATAAGAAATATTCAATTAAAATAAAATTGGAATTTTAAATAAAACACAGGGCGTTAAAATATTCCATATTTTCTTTCGCAACGTTTTAACATAAATTATGTCTTTAGCAAGCATCGGAATTAGATTAAAAAGTGTTTATTTTTTTCAAAATTCCTAGAAAATGTATAGATTAGATTATTTTAAATTGCATTAATATTAATAGTTAAAATAATAAAATTGTAAAATAAACTTCGAAAATATTTATTCAATAACTTTAATTTCATTTTTAAATAAAGTTTGAGAAGTTAGTTGGAAGTTCGGGATAATTTCAAAATGTTCGGGATAGACAAGGCAATCTGAAATCATTGTAATAAAATGTTGAGTTGCAAAGGATCATCTACGAGCAATCTACATAATCATTTGAAAGCAGTTCATAAAATAATTGACGGATATAATATAACTGTCTATCCCAAAATAGGGAAAAATATTTTTCCCTATTCAATTTTTTTGGGCAAAAATTCGGATACCGGCTAAAACCGGTTTTTTTAGAAATATCGAATTTGAAAACCGGTTTTTCAAAAGTCGGTTTTTGTATAAACCCTAGTATTAAGTTATTATTAGAATGTTTTTTTATTCTCTAGAATTAAAAATGAAATTAAATAACAGTAAAATGATTGTCAATTAAAATTAAACTAAATAACAGTTCAAGAATAGGGATTTCGCAGTGGCCACGTCACGTATTTTTAATGATCACGTATTTTAAATAAGTCTATAAGTAAATGCAGCATTTCTTTACCATAGATTGTATGTTAACTAATTAAACAAATACAAAAATTAGATTACCGAGAGGTGCGATTGAAAGTTTTAAATGGTGAGTGAATGGTTACGAAAGCTCTGGAAGAAGAGTGAGCGAAAGTAACCGAGATTTAAAAGCGCCATGAAAGCAAAACAAGCGAAAATTAAGAAGAGTACCGAAATAAGTGCTTGAAAATTCTATACAGAAATCCGATGGCTTTTAAATGCAGCATGACTTCGTAAAACAGTTGTATATGCTTTTTAATTTTATCGAATTTAATTTTATTCTATAAAATGTAAAAAATGCATATACAAAGTTAATTGAACATTGTTTCGTCATTTGCTCTTAATAATCATTAAAACGTTTTCTATTTCAGTTATAATAAAATGGTTAAAAAATTGTGAGCAAACTATATTTTCTGTTATAAATATTATTAAAAACTAGAATTCTGTGAAAATTTTTCATTCGTTAAAAAACGATTTCAAATTTCGACAGTTTATCTTTTTAATAATTCAGGATTGCTCTACGGAAATCTAAAAAAAGTTCTCATTTTTCTGGTTTTCCATTAAATTTTTCAAAAGTTGAATAAAATGAGTATTTTTTTTTTGTCAGAATTAGCACAGCATGAGATACATGAGTATGAGTTCGGCGCTTACACATTGGACAGTACTCAATGCTTCGAACCCTGAAGTGTAAGTAATTGTCATTTGACTGACGGTATACCGATTCTATTACACAGTCAATTTTTTAATATGCGGTATTAATATAAGTTTTCATCTACCAATTTAAAGCAGCTTACTTGCAGCGTTGCTATTGTGCCTTGGGCATCCTGGTATTTGTGCTTCCAGAATGAAGCCTCGATTTCCAAGGCTTGGATCCTCTAGAATAGCAAAAGATAAAACATCAGAAACATATTAATTTTAAAAGAAATTACAAAGTTTTAAAAATAATTCGTAAATTTCTGGAAATATATCAATTTCAAATTTACATTTAAAATAAAAATTACTACATCTTGTAAAAATGTATGGAAATGGTTCGATATTTCATACTGCTAGAAATCCACAGGAATTAAATTTGCATTCATGCGCAGTTTCATGCAATTGCCTTTTTCATTCAATGAGAGCCGTTTCATTTCTTCTGCAAAGGAGTTTAATAATAATTATTTCAATTCAGAGGAGCGATTCTCGTTGCAGGAAGAATTCAAGAAGTTTTAATCATTCATTAATATCAAATGCATTTTTGTATATGGTTTCACAGTAAACATAAAACAATTTATATTTTTTATTTTATTTATTTTTAGAGATCACACAAATGTTCCTCGAGTTTAGTATTTAATCATAATAGTTTCAAATTTAAAAAGGTTTGAGAGCTTTGCAGAACAGATATAGTGACCTAACTTTCTTTCCAAACTTTCGTATTCGCCATTGGAAGAATATTTGCTCCACGAAATCGGATTTAACTTGCATCAAGTGAACTCTTCAGATCATAATTCAAGTAAAATGAGAATTCCATTTTTATAATGAATTAGAAAATTTTAAGATGACAGAAAATGCTGTTAGCAATTAAAACATCGTCTCGCACTTCCCGTTGCGGTCACTGACGGTTTAATGGACGGGACGATTGAAATTTAAAACGAGAATTTTTAAAATAACAATAAAGAAAATTGTAAACAATGGCTACAATTTTCTTTGCAAAATGGAAAAAGAATTATCTATGAATTGTGAATTTTAAAAAAGTCAGTGGCCCAGTGCTTAATTCGATTGTTACCATATTGAGGCAGGTAAAAATCGGTAAAAGAACCCATTATAAATTAGAAAAAGAATTTCAACGATAGCTACTAAGAAAATAAATTTCTTTTATAATGATAATAAAGATGAAAATGAATATGGAAGATGTAGTGCAGTTTCTTTCCTTTATTACAGAGTGCGAGACATTGGGCGTTCAAGACCAAAGAGACAGGAAGCGATCCATTTTTAGAGATAAATGATCCTATGATTTTTCTTTCCTCGAGAAGTTGATGAAAAATTTTCTCAGCAACTCTTTTTCGAATTTAAGTTATGGGCACTTGATTCGTTATTTGGCTGCAAGAACGTAATATGGAGAAGTGCCATAACAGTCCGATCACAGTTACATTGGTCATTGTCCTTAACAATCCTGATATCAGAAAAAATGTAAATATTTAATATGAAATAACATTTCTTCATCAAAATTAATTTAAAAGTAGTTTAAAAATGATAATTTTAAAGATTAAAACTGCATAAACTAAAATGAGATACGTTATCTACGAAATATATTTAAAATAGTTTTCAACCAAAATAGAAAAAAGGTAAATATCAATGCCATGACAAAATTTTCAAGTACTTTTTTAATAAAAAAATAGCAAATATGAAAGTAAATTAGCATATCATTAAATTTCCCATAAATTTTTAAAGATGACAGTAAGATTTCCTTACACATCCTACGTGTATTTCTTGTGGCTGTTCCAACAACGGCTGGCGCCTACTTAACGTCTAGGCCTGAGTGATTATTTTAAATCCAGTTCAATCTTAATAATCGCCCGGTTCAATCATGTTGATTGAATAGAAATAAATACAGGAACCCATTATATTCTAGATTATTATATTATTTACATATTTACAGTAATGGTTTAAAATATAAAACATAAAAGTGAATCACGCCTCTCGTTCATGGCGAACCACGCCACCTTCGCTCGTCGTCCCTCGTCCTTATCTTGTCTAGTCCACTTCCTGTTCGTCTCTCCTGGTTTTCACCCCCTCGGATACCACGTGACCTTTCCCCTCCTGACTGGTTTTGCAAGCTTCGTCGTTGGGAGCGGAGGAGCGGGTCTTACATGCCCCCCCTTGGAGAAGCACATTGTTACCTTAGAGACAATGCTGCGTCTTGAGAACTGGACGGGTTGCTTATCACTGATCATCTCTCATGGTAAAAGGTTGATCCTGAAATGAAACATAGTTCCAAGCAGTATTTGTCGCTACAACTAGGAAAGGAGCAGGAAAGGGTGGGAGAGCAACTGATATGCAATTCCCAAAGAAAAGAAACAACACATACACAAATTCAAAATATAAAGACAAACAAATATGTATAAAAAAAAATATCAAATATGCACAAAATTGGTGATAAAAGTAACAAAGCAGATGCACAAATGTTTTCGTACATTTCTGGAAAGCTTTTCTTTCTTACTGCTGCAATGGCAATCTAGATAGAGAGTCTGCATTGCAATGTTTACTCCCCTTCCGATATGATATTGTCACATCGTATCTCTGTAAGGCTAACGACCATCGTGTAAGTTTTGCGCTGTGAGGCGTTTGTTGAGTGAGATACGTCAAAGGGTTGTGGTCGGAGATAACTTGAACACGAGCACCAAATATCCATGTGTCGTATTTCTTCAAGGCCTCCAGTACGGCGTAGGCTTCTCTCTCGATAGTAGCCCACCGTGTTTGAGTTGCAGTCAATTTCTTGCTGAAAAATGCAATGGGTTTTTCCTTCCCATCATCCCCTATCTGAGCTAAGCAGGCTCCAACGGCTGTTGCTGAGGCATCCGTGTATAACTGGAATGGTTTATCCAGTTGTGGGGTGTATAATGAAGGCATCTTGATTAATTCTTCTTTTAAGATTTGGAATGCTTGCTCTTGTTCTTTGGCCCATGGAATTTTGTTGGGTACATTTTTCTTGGTGAGATTTGTTAGTGGTAATACTAATGAAGAAAAGTTTGGGAAATAGTCCCTGTAATAATTTGCAAGTCCTAGCAAACTACGGACTTCTTTCTTATTTGTAGGTCTCAATAACTTCTTTATGGCTTCAATTTTCTCGGGATCTGGGGAGTGCCTTCCTGATCCGACGATATGGCCAAGAAACTTCACTTCCTTTTTGCCAAACTCACACTTCTCTAGATTTAAGGTAAGGTTGGACTCTTGAAACGTACGAAATACTTCCATAATGTGCTTTTTATGTTCTTCCCAGCTTTTGGAGAAAATGGCGACATCATCAATATATGCACGACAATACTCTCGATGCTTTGAGAGGATCTTATCCATGCTTCTTTGGAATGTGCTTCCTGCATTTTTCATACCGAAGGGCATCACATTCCATTGGTACAACCCAGAATGAGTGATAAAAGCGGTATAATGCTTCGCTTCAGGCTTCATGGGAATTTGCCAATATCCTTTGGTGAGATCTAATATGGATATAAAATTAGCTTTTCCAATTTCATACAATAATTCAGTAACCAGTTTCATTGGATAGGCGTCTGCAATCGTATATTTATTCAGTTGACGGTAGTCTACGCACAGTCTGATACTACCGTTTTTCTTAGCAACGCACACTACGGGATGTGCCCAGTCACTCTCGCTATGTTCAATGAGTCCTGCTTCTAAAAGTTCTTGAACTTGGCGTTCGACTTCCCCTTGCAAAACAATTGGGACACGATATGGAGCCAATCGCTTAGGGACACAGTCATCAGTTACCTTAATATTATGTCCTGGCACCTTAGCTTTCCCTGGAAACTTACTGAAACTGTCTGTGTACTTAGATAAGATATCAATCAGCTCAGCTTTTTGTTGTAATGATAACTCCTCTTCTTGATTATGAATTTGCGTTCATATATCACGACTGATTTTGCTTTTCTGATTGCAATTGGTTGGGGCAGGAAATATTTCTCCAAATTCATTGTCTTGGTCATATATCACTCCGACTTGCTCAAGTCGTGCTATGTATGGTCGAATTTTATTGACATGAATCTCTTTATTCGTACCATCTTCCATCTTGACGAGTACTGAATGGGGTCTTGTAAAAGCAACAATACTCACTGGCCCGATCCATTTCTTTAACAGCTTATGAGAAGAAGCTGAATCCAAAATCAGAACCTTTTCTCCTACTTGAAAGGTCTTCTCACGAGCTCGCAAGTTATATCTTCTTGCATATTCTGCCTGGTTTTTTTCGGCATTCTCCATGGCAATGCCATGAGCCTTTCCTAAATTTTCCTGCAAATTTTCTAAATAACTCTCAATGGATCTGGAAACACCTACGGGGATTCTTCTTTTTCCGGTCCAGAAATCTTTTATCAGAGACAAGGGCCCTCTGGGTAACCTTCCATAGACCATTTGAAATGGTGACAGTCCTGTTGTACTGTGTGGTACTTCCCTATACGCGAATAACAGATATGGCAGATGTATGTCCCAATCTTTTCCATTTTCCTGGATATTCTTGCTGAGCATTTCTTTTAAGGTTTTATTCCATCGCTCAACTGCACCCATACTTTCCGGATGCCCGGGAGTAGCAAATCTTGGTGCGGTGCCAATCACTTTCAGGAATTCTTTAGTTAAAGTCGATGTAAAGTTAGTACCTTGGTCAGTGCAAACGACTTCAGGAAATCCTGTAGCTGTAAAAATTTTCATGAGCACGTCACACGTAGTTTTCGCGGTAATATTTCTTACTGGGATAGCTTCTGCCCAACGTGTACACAGGTCAATAGCGCAGATGATGAATTTGTGTCCTCTCCTGGACGGAGGCTCCAGTGGACCTATACAATCAATGCTCCAAACTTCAAAAGGATTTTCTGGTCTGATGATAGGCTGTATTGGGATCCTATCTCTGTATGTAATTGCCCTCCTAACTTGGCACTGTTTGCAAGACTGACAAAATTCTTTGACATCTTTCTTTATTCCTGGCCAGTAGAATGAGTACTTTATTCTTTCCTTCGTCTTTCTCTCTCTCAGATGACCTGCCAATGGTAACTCGTGCGCTGCCTTAAGCACACACTTCCGTTTACATTCTGGCAACACTACCTGTTTCACCTTTTCTCCACATACCCATTCAGAGTGCAATAAGATGCCATCTTCAACTGAATAACCATTCTGTTGGGAATTGCCAAATGCCCATGCCGTCTTCAGAGAGTCATCTTTTTGTAACTTCGAGAAACAAATTTTCTCCTCCAATGGACTTTCTTCATTATCTTCTTGATTTGGCTCTTCATGGACAGGTTGCTCCGAATCTACATTATTTATCACGGGTAATAAGGTATGTGCCTCTATTTTCTTACATAATGCTTCGTATGTAGTCGAGGAGATCAGCATGTCGCTTATTAGTTTCTTCGATGCTGCACAAGTAACAGGAACATTGCCATGCTTCCCATCATTAATTTTTACATTGATAGTAACTAATGGGGCAAGTTCCTCTTCCCCAAAGGCTGATATAATTTTTATGCTGCCCTCTCCTTGTTTAGAGCAAGAATCAATTATATCCTGTCTGATGACGGTGATTTCAGCACCTGTATCCACGATACCTTCAAATGTATTGTCTTCAATTTTCACTGGTATTTTCTGTAGAGGGCTGATTCGTGTTATTTCTTTTTCTGGTGCCTTTAACTGTGTTGTGAGAATCGTACCTTCATCAGTCTGATTTTCAGCAACATTCTCTGGAAATCTCTGCGATCCACTTTTCTCGCTTGTCGTTTCTACCAAACGTCTTGTCACGCGGTTAATCCTTGAGAAATTCTTCATCTTAGCTAGCTTTGGGCACTGGGCTCTTAAATGTTGCGATGATCCGCACTCGAAACATTGACGCCGATCGGAACGTTCTTGCTTCCAATTCCGAGGACTATTCGGTCTCTTATAATCAGTGTTCATTGCATTTTTGTCATGGACAACTGGATTTTTCTTTTCAAAATTCCCATTTGTTCGTTTCCTATCATTACCAGGAATATGTCCAGTTTTTGAGCTTCTTCTTACGCCGTCGTAATCATCAAGGAGATCGGCTAGCTTAGATGAAGACGAGATTTTTGTCCATGTGTCGACAAAATGTTCCCGAACTTCATTTCCAACTCTTCTTTTAATTTGATCTACAACCATAAAATCTTTCAATGATTCGAAATCCTTTACGTTAACACCATCCAACCACTCCTCCAAGAAGCTTCTCAACTCAAAGGCCAGATCCCTCCATGAACTTTCCATTCTCTTTTGATGTTGCACAAACCGCAATCGAAAGGTTTCTGCACTCAACTTAAATCGTCGTAAGAGTAATTCCTTAACATACTCGTAAACGTTTGATTCCTCTTCAGGTTCCCATTTATAGATTTCAATTTTTTTTTTTTTTTCATATCTTTACCTTAATCGTTTTTCTTACAGTTCTGTTTATTTTTCGTTTATTCAATTTTCATTTTATGAATACAGGGCTCTTCTTTCTTTCGAATACTAATGAAATTGAATCGATTTGTGGAATTAATTTCTCGTTTTCTCCCTTCTTGAATTATTCGGGAAAATAAAAAATAATCGTCAAATCTGTATTATTATTTGTCTAAAATAATATTTAAAAGTCTGCCGTTTGAGAAAAATTTAGCAAGTATGAATTTTAATAAGATGTGCACGAACCATAACCATATTTTTAAATACTGTTTCTCCAGATCAACAGAAAAAGCTACATTTTATTATGTGATAATCATCCGCTCTAATTACACAAAGAATTCATTTACTTTATTGACGGAATGAAAAAATTTTAGTAAGCAAATTTTAGTGTAAAAAGTTTTATTGCAACATTTATACATACCTGCAACAAATCCGAGTCACCCCCTGGAAAATAAACAAACATTTAAGTATTTTTTTTAAAAAAGCTTTTGAAAATTAAAGAATGACACTAATATACTGGAATTATATAAATATAGGAAAACAATTTCTAAAAGTCAGTAAATGAATGTATTTCCATTAAAGGATTTCAGTGAATATTAAATTCCGATAACAAAATTAAAATTATAATTATGTTTTACAACATGCTTTCATCAGTGTACTAAAAAGTACCAAGTACACTAATGAAATTACTCTTATTTTCTGCTTTTAATTTTTTACTTTGTAATTAAATGTTATAAATATTTCGGAATCTTCATTATCAAGTGGCTGATGCATTACATGAAATTTTAATTTGCTAAATTAATTGGTAAATTCTGTAAATTTTAGAATACTGCCATGAAAAATACAAAATTATTACAGATTATAAATATCAGATTTGTAAACCCCAACTCATCAGGAGGCTAAAAAAAATAGAGATTCCAAAATTCTATTGTTATAATCAGAAAAAGGAGAGTTCATTAAAAATAAACGAGTACAATTTTTCGAATACGTATAATGAATGAGTCATTTTTCTAGGTAAAACTTCTGCACAAACCAACGCCTTGTTCTTAGACTTGAAAAAATTTTACTTATCATTGATTACAAATATTCCGTCTTACCTATGGGATTTGTAAAACGAAAAAGGTGTATTGAATTTATTTCATACTTTTCATTTATAATATATATATATATATATATATATTCATCGATAAGATGCATATATTCTCTACTCTCTATGTAAGTGCAGCAGTAGCACTTAACATGATTGTAGTGTAGGCTGGTTAAAGTGGCTGCCCGGTAATTCCAGAGCCATCTCGAAGCGACATTAGGAACCAGTGTTCACTCTAAAAACAAGGAAAACTCCATTTCGAAATTGTAAAGTATCATTCATTTGATAAGAAATTTGTGTGCACACTATTGCTTGGAAGACAACGCATGAAATGCGCATTAACACCGTTTTCTTTCACAAGAATTATTGGAATCATTCAGAAATTCAGAGGAACTGACTCGAGACTTTAACGAGAAAATCATGCATTTGAATATTAAAATTAGAATATAAAATAACAATGGTATTCGAATGCGTAACTTTGTGTAATAAGATACTAAGTGCTGAAATAATATCGAAATTGGGCCACAAATAAGCTTTTGCAGTATGTTCCCCTTTGTATTTCCTGTAAAGCTTAAAATAAAAAAAAATCTACAGGAATGGACATCTTCAACCATCCTGCGTTATTAGAACAGAACTATCAAAATAAAGAGATTCTTGCTGAATGGCATTTTATATTACAGATAAACGTTCAATAATGTTATTATATTCCTGAAGAAACCTCTGCGTTTAAAGAAAGAAAGATTTAGAGAAGAAGTTTTGAAACTTCTTAATTCGTCTTGGCCTATTACTAAATCTAATATTTTTCCAAGTCCCCGGAGTAAAACTTCAATAAATTTTTGATTTCATAAAAACAGTTAATTATTGTCATTTAGGTTAGATTAAACAATAAGTATTTCAGGTGGCACAAAAATTTACCGAACAAACTTTAATAAATATGATTAGTTCTGTTTGAGGGTAATCAATGTTTAGGATAGATGAACCATTGATTCCTATTTATTTTCTTAAGGTGTAGAATTAAGATGACATAGTCTCTGCAGTTCTTTTTCTTTATTGATTTTCGAGTGAGACAGCAGCTGCCTACAATTCCACTTGGCGCAACCAAAAAGTAGAAAATTCTCTAAAATTTGACTTTCTATCATTTCTTAAATGACTTGCAAGCGAGCAAGTCAACCCTATTAGTAGAAAATGCCCAACGACGTTATTATGATATCTATGCGATACTGGCGAGTATTCAAAATGTTGGATAACATTGTAAAGATATCGTACAATATCTTCTGCTAATAGCGGAGATCTCCTAGTCCTTTATTATCTCATAATATATTACAACGTTAACTTCAATAAATTTTAAAATCTCTATTCAAATTTTATAATTAAAAGAATGCCAATGAAAGAAGTGTGCTCAACAACAGTTGTATTAACAAGATGTAAATGAGAATCGAAAATAATCCTCATCAACATTGAAATTCATACTCAATTCGAGAGATATACTGTTCGATTAAGACTAGGTTTACTTTACACTGTTTGCAATGTGCTTTTATTCTATCATTTCCTAAAATATTTTTAAATAATTCAAATGAAATTTCGGCCAAATTTACTTTTTTTTTTGTACATATTTTATTTGATATACAGGATGTTCATAGTTAAACGGTCCTATTACAAAGCATACTACAACTATTGTTCAGGAAGTTACGAAATTTAATAGGACCAATGAAAGGATGGGAATTTTATTGATCTAATAATAATTTAGTTCAAAATGTCGTCACCAGAGGACGCTTTAAAATTGCACATTTAGCATTTACGATCAATTCTGAAGTTCTTTACTATAGAAAATGTTTCAAGACGGCAGGCAGCATTTTCATCTACTAATAGAGATCGTAAAATAGTGTTCCACCAGCAATGAGCTCTGGGGATAGAGGTGTCACTTCCACTGCCCTAACAACACCAGGGTTGGCAAGTCTGCTCTATAGAAATGCTAAGAACAAGTCGTGAAATGTCATTTTAACGATTAGATAAAGATGTTTCAAATGCTCCCATAGTCAAAAGCCGCATGGATTGCAATCTAGAGATCAGGGAGGCCACAGATCGCAAAACTGGTGGCTGATGACACGCCTTCAAAAATTACAAAAGAACATCCTAAATCCTACTATCATCCGGCTCAAAAAATCTTTGCGCACTTTTTTCTCCATTCCTAGTTCCAGAATGTCACAACGAAGGTCGCTTATAATCGACATACCCAAGATTTCCCAGTTACCACACGACTCCGTTGCATTTGAGGATTGCAATGAAATCTACAAGATTGAACATGAAGATTCTCAAATTCGGCAGTTGCCAACAGTCATCGAACCCTCCAAATGAAAGCAGGCTTCTTCAATCCAGATGATATTTCAAGGTCATTCTGAAACAACCTCAAAGACAAAAAGAAACTGAAGTATGAACTGATGTCGAGACTTGAAATCGTATGGATGTACCTTGCCGCGCAACATAGCAGTAGAAAAGGCTATCCAATCCTTTTGAAACACGATGGACTTCGTGCTAGCCTGTACTTCAGAAATTGTGCTCTTGCTTTTGGAACATCGAAATAAGCGAACTTCGATATGGTTTCTGCGGGAAAAGGTCCCCCCCCCCCTTCTCCAAAATAAACATTAAACGAACTTTTTTTCTTTTCAAATTTCAACTCCATTAAAGAATGATTTTCAATGGACATTTTTCGCATCCTATTCCGATTCAGATATTTCAGTAAAGCAACTACTGCTGAATTATCGCTTTGATAAAACAATTCAACTATAAAAAAGAACGTTTATAAATATTTCGGATGAAAATTAATAATCGAAAAAGTTTTCGATCAAGTGAAATTACGATACTTCATTAAAAGACCTAATGCTTCACAGTTGCTTTTGCACGCGAAGATAAATTTCTCAGTGGAAACTCACCTTTTAAGCGAAATCGTCAAAGACACTTTGCTTCTCAAATGTCTTTTTTTTTTTTCTTGTTAACTATCAAAGTGACTGTATTTTTTAATATAAATTTTATTCGAGAGCAACGAGTTCGATGGCAGTTGCTATCAAAGGTGTATCCTGGGGGGGGGGGGTTAAGTGTTTATTTATATTCCCTTTAGAGTTTGTATAATTCAATGAATATGAACTCGAGTGACCTATGGATTAAAAAAAGTGGCGAGATCTAATTGAATAATGGATCTTAAATGTGTAATTCCTAAAATAATACCGTCTGGCTGCTAAATTGATTTTTTTATTCGATCAAATAAATTACCGTCTCTTTCATGTAATGCACAACAGTTTATTATTTTCTTTAAAAAAAAACTTCGTTTGTAGTCAATAACAAAATCTTGTCACTTAATTAAAGACACTTGCTATTTCATATATTTGCAGAGATAGAATTTTATAATAGATTTTCCACTTATTTGTGTAGATCTAGCGATCTGAAATTTTACACGCTTGTGCATTTACGAGAACTATGATAATTACCTTAAGACTAAGAAGTAGAAGATAGGAAAACTTTTAACCGCATTAAAATAAATATGTTTAAAAGATAAAATCAAATTTATTTATATTGCAGTTTTTCTGCAGGTCATTCTATAAACAAGACGTCACATAAAATCTTGCAAATCCCAAAAAACAGGTTAGAAACGAAGCAGAAAATCAAAGCACGCCTTATTATTGTGGAGACATACAATTTTGTTTGGAAAAAACTGGTCTTGAGTGTGTTTGGTATCACGATAACTCGTTATACCAAAATTATATTTTAATAAATTTTTTGCTTAAAAATTTTTGTTCGTTTCATTTATTATATCGCTGGAAAGTTGTCTGCCTGCCCAACGACTTGATAATTAAATATTCCTATAAAAGATAAGTTTCAAACTTGGCATATGGTTTAACAAAAAAAAACCCAAATTTATGAATCAGTGTTAGTTTTTGAAATGTAATGCCAAAGAGTCAACTGTCTACACTGTTGCGCACGTAAAGCTTTTAATAAAAATGTACATAAATGGATCTTGATACGTGGCCTTGACACCCAAATCCTATCTATCGGAGTTCCCACAAGATGAGCGAAAAGATGGGGATAGGAAATACATATTTTATTTCCGTCTCGAAATGGAATGCAAAGCATGCGACGAAGTCGACAAGAAATATTCCCACTATTTTGCTTCCTTTTAAGCAACTGGCGAACGTTACAAGACGTTTTTGCAGTTTTAACTACTTTGCAATAAAAAATTAAACCATTTCTGAAATAAAGGACATCTAGTTGAAACTTTGTATCGCTAAAAACAAGGACACTTACGCAGAGGTGGCCGTTGCTCTGGAACAGCAGAAATGGGATCTGGCAGCTGAAAAAAAAATAAAGATTTAGTTGATTGAAATTAACACATGAACACAAATCTATACATAGTATACGATGAACTCTCCTGAAAGCGTCTGTATGTTTGAACTCGAAAAACAGTTAACTGATATTGGAGATATTTGTACCATTTTGTAGGGCATTTATTGGGGAAGGTTTTAGTATATTGAAGTCCATGGGAAACTAACTTTATGTGGCACTTTCTAGATTACATCCAATTACGTTATATTCAATGATTTCTTTTTAAAAATAAATTTTATGACGACATCCATACTTTGAAACGACCCCTGTGCATCAAGTTTCAATTATTATAAAATTTTGCACACAAATCATTCATTACTTTTTATATCGATTAAAAAATGAAAAATTGCAATTTTAGTTTGTGCAATATTTTACATACTTTTCAAGAACTAAAAGGAATTAAGGAAATAAATATTTATAAAATATCAAAATGTAATGTTCATGGATTAATTGAAACATATTTATTCATTTCCTATATAAAATACTAAACATTTGCCTTTTTTTTTTTTTTTTTTTTTGCAGTAGCAGCACGATATTTTTTTTTTTTTTTAAATCCAAGATTCATGGCAGTGGCTCAAAAATTAAGAAACTTTGCTCCGAATGTTCACTGCACCCATGAATTTCGAATAAAAGAATTAAAGGAATGCTTCTCCATGATGCATTCCCTTTCTCAAAGGGATTTCTCCCTTTTGCTTATTATGAGTTAGTTCATTGTGTTTTATGCGTCATCCTTTGAACTCTGTTATTAAATTCCATGTATAAAAGCAGTTTATCCTTTTTCTATGTAACAAGACAAAGCAAGCAACGTTTCAGATTTCTTTTTAATTATTTTGATTGTTTTCCATTAGCAGTACCGATCTTAGAAGCTGAACAAGCTCGAATTTAAAAAATACTGTATGTATAAGATATTTTGCAAACTGCCTTTTCATTTTATAAATGGCTGAAACAAAAATATACGGAAGAAAATAAAGCATAGTTACCTGGTCCAGAATCTCCTGTAGTGTTCCTGCAAAAGAGGACAATTTTTAAAAATCGTACTCGCTAAATTTGAGAACAAAAATGAATTGACAATAAAACAAATGAATTGACAAACAAATGAATATGCTTACTTGTGGCTCCCACTACAGGAGGTGACTCTGTGGCTGGGGCATCTAAAATAACAAAATCTTTGAGAATATGCAACAACTACAACAAAAAAAGAATTTTCACAGGAGAATTCTCCCTTAAGAAAGTAGTTATCTTATTAGAAAATAAAGTAGCATCAATAAAGAATCCGATTCAAATTGTAAAGGGACACTAAAAAACGTTTTCTGAAAATTTATTCTGATCGTTCACGTCCATTTATAATATTTATACAAATTATTCGTAAAAATATTTGGTTTTTCAGAATTGAAAAGGAAGTTTTTTGATACACTAACTGGTATTTTCAAAGATAGTAATGGCGTTTATACATTAATAAAATAATAGGATCAGACATTTACTGCTAAAGAAAAAGAATCTTATCAAACAATTACTTATACGCTCGATAAAAAAAAAAATTGTTAATTGTTAAGTTTGAAAGCTTATTTAATCCATGGTTCATTTTTGCTGTGCAACTGTATGAAAAGAAAGAGCTTCATAGGATAGTCCTGTATCATTTCACAGTTATGCACAATAGACATATACTATTTATATCCATTTGATTTTAAATCAATTTAGAATTTGCAACTTGGATCACTCGGTGATTTTGATGTTATAACTGAATGATATTTCATACCTCTATTTGTATATTATTTGTATTTAATTTAATTAACTTGTTACTAAGCTTCATTTAAACTGATATAACTGCATTATATTTTGATGCTTTATTTTAATCTCAAATCTGTTGCATGAGCATAGCTGCAAGCTTGGGGTGATTATTTTTTCCACTAATACGTATGTACATATAAACCATATTGACTGATTAATAATTGTGTAATTATTTTAATACAAATAAATTTCCTTATTATTTCTAATATGTAGTTCTGTTTTACTATAAATATCCAATTTTTTTATGCCGTGAATAACATTAAATAATCATTGTTAATGAAATAGTGAAACTAAAACGTATGTTTTATTGAAAATGTTAAAATTTTATAAATGTTCAAGTAATAATTGCACGTTTTTATATATTTTAATTTAAATCTAAAAAGAAACTAACATATAATGTAAAAATCAGTAAATGTTAAAGGCAAAAAGATGTTATCTTGACATTCAGACAAAAGTTTCATCCATAAACATTTATTAATGATTTACAATGTGCTCATAACCTAAAAAATAACGTTTTCGTAAAAATTTCGAATATTTGTATTAATTTGTATTAAAGCCAATACATTTAAGATTCCAAAACGGTTTAACTTTTGTTTCTGCAATTTTTAGAAGCAAAGTTACTGGCAGAATTAAAACCAAAAACAAAATTTTTAAAAACTGATTTTAAGTTATAGAAATATTAAAAATGTGACCAAACAGCAGTTTGAGTTATTTATGCTAAAGAACTGTCATTTAACCTTAATTTACTTTGCAATTATCCTGTTACGTTACAATCAGTATCTTACTTTTGCAAAACAATGTTTACCATACAGGACAGTTTTCCTTTACGATGCTCCTCTAAAGAAAAAAACTTGCAATCTCACTACTTAATTACAGATTATATATATATAATTGGCATACAGATTGGTAGTTTTTGTACATTTTTGTAGATTCATACAATTTTTCTTATTAATATAACTTTATATCATAATACATTCTTTTTTCTTATCAAAGTATTTGAACATGTACTGGAAAATTAAGAGTTTTTAGATAAATAATTAAAATGTTACTTAAAGAAGTATAACCATTTTTAATTAATGCAAAAAACAAAGTAAAAAACTAAACACGATTTAAAATCAACACATTCAGTTACTGATGTTAAGAAAAAGAAACCATTATGTACGAAGCCAGTATGCTTAGTCTTCAAAGAATGATAATCTAAAAACAAGAAGAAAAAAATTCAGGAAATGAGCGGACCCAATATCGGGAAGCAAAATGGTGCGCAACAGTTTTTGAGTATGCCAAGATTTGCGATATGGAGCCAAGAAAGGTATTCTTTCTTTAAAATTCTCCCCAGTCATACGACTCATGTTGGGTACGATTATTTCTAGAAACTAGAAATTAGCTCCCTCCATTTATATCTCAATTCTATGGTGCCTTATACCTTCTGCTTTTAAAGGAGTTCCAGTTTTGACTGTGCAAATTTGAGCGAATTTTACTACAGGGAAACGGTAAAATGAGAGAGTTTTGTGTTATAGAAGAATTACGTTTAAAAAACATTTAAAACCTGCGCAATTCTTTTGCATCTTGCTTTGAGGAACTCAATAGTAGAGTCACTTAACAAATCTTGAAAGGGGAAAATAATCTTTGGAAATTAATTATTTGCAAGAAAAATATATTGGATAATCAAACTTACCTGATACCCAGGGCCCCTGAAAGACCGCGCTGGCGGACGGTCCTAGATCAAGAAAAGAATTATTACTCACACTGAAAATAACAGAAAAATATAGATTATGCTACAGCAAATGCGATTATGCAGAGTAACAATAATCGCCGCTTTATTACATTTGCCATAACAGATATATTTAATGTATAAAAAATGCGTAGGGTTTCTTTTCGTTAAAATAATATATAGCATCTCAAAATTTACAACTACTATAGGTGATTTGGAATGTAATTAGGAATTCTGAACAGGTATTTTGATCAAAGTAACAAATGCTAAATGAATCATGTTGGTCATTTTTTATTAAAAGCCATATTTACCTTGTGACTGTGCAGAAGTATCATTTTCATTTAATTTAACTTCCTGGCCATGAAAAAAAATATACATTTGTAAAATATTGATATTTATTGAATTAAATACTTTCACGTATGAAAACTCTTTTCGGCATAACTAGCCGAAATATGTAGGTTCGATTACAAATATTTTGCATTCGTAAATAACACTGTTATTTCTAAAACAGATTTTTTTTTTTATTGCGTCTTATGTTGATTTTCATTTCTCTCTCTCTCTCTCTGTAACAAGCTAAGATATTCCTTTTTTCCCGCTCTCTATCATTTCTAGAGCGATAACAAGAATGCCTTCTTATGGCTGTTTATTACTATTGAGTCCCATTTCTATTTCCCAAAGTATCATTCTCTTTTTTTTTTTTTTTTTCCTTTCCAAAATTCTTAGTGACCAAAGACTTCAATAATTTTGGAAAAAAAAAAAAAAAAAAAAATCAAAGGAACTCCACATGAAGAATTATTTAATTAATGTCATTGACTGTTATGCATACAGAATAAAAAATGTGCATTCCTCTAAATAAAGGAGGAAGTTTTTTTTAAAAATGTTCAAAGAAAAAAAAGAGATTTATTCTTAATTTTATAAGTGGAAAAAACACGCGAATGCGGGTTTCAACGAAACAAAACTGGTTTGAGTTCGATAGAAAATATTACTGGAAATTGCGCTTAGCATTAATTTTTATAAACTTTTCAAAATTAAAAAAAAAAATTTTAGGTAATTAAGTTATTTTTTAAAAAAAGAACTCTTATCTTTATGATAATATATAAATATATTTTGTGCAATAATTATTTCAGATTTCTTTTTTGGATGAAATTCTACTAAATGCAAAAATTTTTATCGTTTCATTAAATGTCTTTAAAAATTTGTAATATTTTACCGTTGAAACTAGTTGATAGAGAGCGATATATAAATTAAGCGTTGATATAGAAGTGGACAGCAGTAGGGCACACACAAATACCATACTGCAGCCCATTTAGAAAGATATGTTATAATAGACAAATAGACGTTTATTTATCGCATTATTTGCAAATAGGTTTTATATATGGAAAAAAATGGGCTAAAAAAGGAAGGAAACTGAAAAATTTATGGAAAAACCGATGAAAACATTTCTTACCCTTATTTCAATATGTGTCCAAAATATAATTTAATTATTTATGGGTGCGGAAAATAAATATGGAGATATTAAAAGCAATTTTTTTTTAAATTAGCAAAATTGATAACAGGATAACTTGTCAAATTTATATTCGATTCAACTCTGCGTGTGTTCCGAAAAGGGCTGAAAAACCTAACAAAGCAAGATGGGGATCTTACCTAGCTGTCCCAACACGGGAGGCTGCAACAAAAAAGAAAAAAATTATCAGATACTCAAAAACAAAACATATGAATTATAAAATTAAACTCTTATATGAATTATATTCCGAGCTAAAAATTTAAATAGATTATTCATCTGTTTAATAATGAAAAAATATTTTATAGATCATTTTGAAAGCTGCACAAAAAAAAAAGAATTGCTTCAAATAAAAACCTAATTGCAATCAAGAATTGCAAATTGCATTTATAGGATTGCAACTATTTTTATAAACATTCTGCAAAAATTATTTCACTTTACAATTGATACACAAAGGGCTCATATTTTGCAATCAAAGAAAAGGCTATTTATTTAAACTTGTTTATGTGCTAAAAAATTTTTTATAAAAGTCCCCATGAAATGAAACTGCCGTATTTCCGATTATTATAATATTGTATATAATCGTAAATAGAATAGAAAAATTCAGGCATTCGATTGGCTATTTCGTATTTTTTAGATGCACAAGTCCGATACGAATTCCTAGCACGTGCAAAAACGAAGAACTCCAAATAATTTGCGAAATATTTATTGGCGTTCCCTTTTATGAGTGAAATCACTTTTTACTTAATATTTAAATAAATGATGGAACAGATCAAATAAAAATAAAATAAAAGTGTACTTGAATGTCAAAATAAACTTCTTGGAAAACAAACCTTTGTTAGAATTTCTTTTGGTAAACAAATGTTTTATTACAAGATAAAAATGAATTTCATTCGAATGTTTGAGTGTGTGTTATTACTTTTTTTAAAGATTTAATGTTTACAGAGCAGGCAGGATTAAAAATGACTTTAAATACTTGCGTTTAATTTGTTTTATCTCAGTTATATAATTAATACCGATTTATAAATTTGTTCTTGTATCTTTTGAAAAATTACGGACTTTTAAGAGCGAATATAAAAATTAAAGCAACATTTATTTTTAGACTTTTAAGTATAAATTATTATGTTTTTGATAACTTGCATTTGGTCGTATTATTACGATTTATATGTTTTACTGATTTTGTTACTCCATTTATACATTTGCTTGATGAATGCTACATTTCAATGCCTAGTTAATTTAATCAAAAAGTTTCTATTTAATAATGGAAAAATCCTTAAAGCTAGTTACTTCTGAAAGGACTTTCTCTGAAATAATTATCCTCGTAAATATACATCGTAATATTATACCTATACTAATATATTTATACTTATTATTTCCTGCGTTCAAATTTCTATTCATTTATTAGAAGCAGCAAAATAAGTGATGAATCGCTATCTTAACTACACATTGATGTAAATTCAAGATGTATATATGTGGTATATTAACTCCACGAGAGGGCGCTCTGCGTTCTTCCGGTGATAGCCAGCAGTCGGAGGGCAGAGTTCAGAGTTCACTGGACAGGGGGAGAGAACTGACGTCCGCCGAGAAAGGTGCGACCGGAAATCGAGAAGACGTGAAACTCTGAAAAAGGGCCGAAACTGGAATTCTTGCGAAGAAGAATTCCTCTGCAAATGCCTGTGTACCACACATAGGTGGGAAAGGTCCTTTAAACAATATCAACTGTCCATCTTCATGTAATATAAATTCCTTCTTTATTATCAGATTCTCATTTGTAAAATTCATCATTTGTTAATCAAGAATAAAAAGATTAAGCTAATCCAAGTGGACTGATGCATTAAAACACACATATACAACTGGGTGATGTTATGCAATTTGAATTCCGTGTTTATAGCATGCTTATATAATGCATAAAGGTCTTCATGTACTGAAATCTTTTGCAATTAAGAAGCAGTGTTCTACACAAAATGGTCGTCAAAGCATAGAAGAATACCGATTTTCTATTTATCGTCGAATGAAATGCTCTAATTTTTTTTCTACTCATAAAATCAAGAAGTTAATTGTTTAACGTCTGTTTTTGAGTGGTAAGCATTGAGGTTAGGAATAGCACATACGATAAAGAAATACAAAATTACAGCTCAAAAAGAATTTTTTCCCCTCTATTTCTCAATTACTTCACTCATGAATGATACTTTACATTTTACTATTTTGAGCGTAATGGTGACTCGGACTCGGTGTGATTTAAACAACATTTTCAGTACTCTTTAATAATTCTTTGGGAAAAAGAATCCAACTTCTCTCAGCAATGTTCATGGGTAATATTCTCATTCTATTGTCATGCATTCTGTAGGAATTAATTTCAACATGTAAATTGCAACATTACAGATACTTTTGAAGTGTCACAAGGAAAAGACCCGAGGTCAGGAGAATGCTAAACTTTGCCCTTATAAATATGGAAAATATTCCTTAACGAAAAATATTCAATACCTCCCTTTTTAATCAAAGTATATTAACTAAAATAGATACTCACTGGGAATTTATTCATAACGACGCTTAAGGGTTTAACCCTTTGGGTACATTTGACGTATCAGAATGTTCCGTATTTTTTTTTTTTTTCTTTCTATAATTCTAATTAGCTTAAGTCAACTCAGTATCAAGCATAAGTATATATTCTGAATAAGAAAAAAAAAACGAATCCTTACGTAAAAGCCACTGCTTTCACGTGTTGAAATAATTAAATGCGCTTCAAATAAGTGTGTAGTCAAAGAATTAGAGTTATACGAACTCTGCTGACGATCTTCTACGAGTATCTTAGAACGCGTTGTCTTTTAGTATATATTTTTATTCACTTTAAAACAATATTTTTAGTTTTCACATACGATGTTCTACAGATAAAGTTCTATGGCTCTTTTTTTCCGCCCACGATTGTGCAATAAATATTTTAAAAAATAGCCATGAATGTAAAGTACGAATTAAAATTCACTTAGAAAAAGAAACATCGATATATTCTGGTCCCAAGAAGTAATGCAGTAAGAGACATTCTCATGAATTAATGAAAAACAAAGGACGAAATAGCAATATGCAGAAACTGAAAAGCAAAAGATCTAGCATGGTTACTTAGGAGAAGGCGGAAAGTCTTACCTCAGCTCGAACCTCCTCACGTGTGGTTCTTCTCTGCTCCTCAAATCCAATTGGTGGAGCCTCTCTTTGTGCTCCCTGTAAGAATAATATGCATTTTAGTGATAATTTCCTCAATTTTTTAACCCACCATGAAGTGGGTACATGAAAATCCGTATCCCACTTTCTTTCCAATTTCGGTTATCCCATTTGTTATTTTTTTTTATTATTTTGCTCAAGATTCCCCAAAAAATTCGGGATATCCAATTTTTATTTTGAAATTTATAAAAATGCATACTATTAAATCCATTGCTTCTATATTACATAATTAATCGTAAAACAAAGTACAGCAGTGCCATTCTCATCAAGTATGGAACACAAAATATTACTGAAAGGATTTGACCTTTTCATTCAGTGGCAATAATTATTGCCCCTTATGCATTGCATTGATTTATGTGTCACTAAATATTTCGCTGTTTACACAAAAAGCGTAAAGCGTTTGCATAACCTTTTTCCTGAGAAAGAAAATATTTCTTTCATTTACCATTTCAAATTGGTAAACGTTGCCTGTATACACATTATAAAAGTTGCATTCTTAATAATTTAATTTTACAAAATTTGAAGAAACTTGGCAACTCGGACTGACTGAGGGAGAACAAACTTTTGATGTTGATACTTAGATTAGTATACATGATTTTCTAAACAAGAATTTAAATATGCGTCGCCTTTAATTTTCAGAAACGTTTCAGATTTTAGCTTATAACCTCAGCAAACAGTCGTCAGCAATAAATGCCTGAAAAATGTATTTGAAAATCGGATTTCAAAACTCATTAAATCCGGTTCTTTCGCGATTTATTGTGGCAAAATTATTATATAATAAATATTTATTGTGGCAGTAAAAGTGAATATTTGAGAGAAAAAAAAAGTACTTCAGTTTTCTTTTACTCCTCTTTCGAAAGTTTTAAAACTTTTTCATTCTTTTTATTGTGCCGTGGTAATCCAAACAGCAATATTCAGCAATCTTTCCATTTAACCTTAAGATGCATTTAAACTTAAAGCTCAAGATGCAGCTGAATTTAAAATTGAATTGAATTTTGATAAACGACACTAAATACCATTTCATTAGATGAATAGAATGGATACGGTCGCAAAAAATAATCTCATTTTTATTCAGAATCACATTTTCACAAAATTGCGAATCTAACCAGCAGCACAATGCGACGAGTTATAAAGCTCGCAGATTACGTGCGTGGTTCGAAGAGCACCGGGACGAGTTTACCGTACTCCCTTGGCCAGCAAATTCCCCGGACTTGAACCCAATCGAGTATCTGTGGTATCATCGCGATAGGCTTGTTCGCTCCATGGATCCTCACCGCGTAACCTAGAGCAGCTGGCCACGGCACTGGAACTGGCATGGTTCAACATCTCAGTGAACACCTTGAGGAATCTAAGTGACTTTCTGCACGTTTCGCAGCTGTCTTGCGAATCATTAATGTGACTGGACCATGTAGATATAATTTTTGTACATTTACAAAAAGCAAAAAATGCATTCTTCGGTTTTATTCCATCGATATTCCAAAAAATTGAACAAATTCAGATAAGTCAGATCTTTAACATGGATATTCATTTTCAAATAATATAGAAAGTTGCAATTGGAAATTTAAGCATAGTTTTCAAAGCTTAAGCATAAATTAAACATAAGTTTTCAAAATATTTTTTGAATTCGCTTCAATTTTAGACATTTTAATGACACTCAGAAATTTTAATTGTGAACTAGCTAGTACCCGGTGTGTTCCTGCCGCAGAAGAAATAATTTTGAAATCGTTTGAATCACTATCTTATTTGATTAGGAAAGATAGAAATAATGATATTTCTTTTCTTTTCGACAGTGAATACATTTATAGAAATTGAATGATATATAAAGGTGAAGTATAAATAATATTTATTCCATTTTTTAAACTTTATTTTCCGAGTGTCTTAAGATAAACAGTATTTATTTTTCCCCATCTTCAGCTAAAAAAATAAATTTTGTGGCCGTCCGACTCGTGAGCATGCAACATACAACTTGCCATGTGAAAAACATGGATTTTCTAGGGTTAAAGCAGGTGAAATTTTTCAAGTGAAATTTTACTTCATTGGTAGAAAAATAATTCGCATAATGGCATTTTACGCCAATGAATTTATCAGCCTTTATTTAAAAGAAGATATTTTGTTTTCAGGTATGAGCGATTGTGAATCAGATAGAAAATTCATTAAGATAAGAAGTACTTTTGATTTTCAATTGATTTCAACAATATGTTTATAAGATCAATAGAATAAGCAAGTTTAGGATTTGAAATTACAGAATACCTTAGGTATTGAGGTTGGAATAAAGGTTGATTCACAAAAGGAAATTGACTTCCGGTTTTAAAAAACGCATACGGAAGATATTTATGGCGCTGAAGCCATTCACTGAAATTTTATATATAATTTTTTTTATTCGCTAGAATTAAATTCTTATTTTGTCGTATGCGAAATATACAACACTATGCATTGTAATGGGCTAATAATTTGTCTCCGTGAATTAAGAGAATCTTCATGTTTTGGAATTCCAAGAAGCAAAAAACTTATTTGGAACTATATCCGCTTGTCTGTGAAAACGGAAATTCAAAAATAGTACTGGTTAGAGTTGTGAAAATTAGTATTATGTCTTATATATGACATCTGATTTTATCATAAAACTTAAAGATCTGTTTCAAATTTTGGGTCAATTCATTGGCCAATGGTTGACTACCTGTCTGTCAATTCCCGAGCGTTCAAATGAGATTGCTCAGAAATGCAACAATCGAGACGCATGAAATTTGGCATGCAGTTTTGGCACTAAAATGGTACTCCTGTGTCGATTTTCTAATCCAAGAGTTAATGTCTAAAAGCAATAAGAAATTCATTTTTACTTCATAAAGTAACTAAAATATCAATTTTTGAATATTTTCAATAAGAATATTCATCTGCAATATAGTCACAATTTGAATACGGCCACGGAAGGTAATCACTTGTAGAAAGCATTAAAGGGAAAAAAAAGAAACAAAGTAACTATTAATTTGCATACGGGCTTTGTTATATTGCATCTCCCAGTTTGAATTCTATTACTGGAACCAAAACCCACAGAAAGAAGTGCGGGTACTCAAATAGCAGAACTGTATGATATATAAACTACGAATTATCAGATTTTAAGAAAAAATATATACTTCTTTTACGGCTGTATAATTTTCGTCCTTTTTAAAAATTTTATTTTAATCATCGTTACGCAATGAGATGTGTTAAAACAAGGTATTGAATGTCTAGTTTACACGAGAATGATATTTGCATTACTATTTCTAATCACACATTAAATTAACGTAAAAGAATAAGGGTGCAGATTTTTAGCTATATAAAATGATAGATTCATTAATAGATCGCTGATTCAGCCTTGAGAGGAATACAAAAACTAATGCATTTGAAAGAGGAAAAAAAATCCACGTCCGAGTCGGATTAGAGGAAAATTCTAAAACCGGTTTAATGGACTCCACTTATAATTTGCATGAGAATCTTTACTTGTTTATCTATATTCCAAATTTATAAAACGAAACTGTTTAAAAATGTGGTTATCAGTCGAAAGCACGCGGTCTTGTTACTGCGACGGAAAAAAGTAAAGATAAAAATTCTTTTATTTCAATCTTTGTGATAATTGTTTGACTACCATTTCACTTAGATTTAATGATTTAATTCCTTGAAGTTAAACTTTCTTAATTTGCGTATTTCCGAAAAAATTATATAATCAACTTTAAATTCTGATAAGATTGTGATTACAATCAATAGAGTACCTTAATCATAAAACGGCATTCTCTTTCATTTACGGTTAGTATTACTTTACTATTTGGAAAACAGAAACTTGTAACAATCTTTGAGGGCTTTTTATAAACAAGACAACTTTTATCGGCCTTATTTCAAATCCTTATGTTAACTGAAATCGGAAGTATATAGATTATATGATTAATGCTTAAATTCTACATAAAAATTCTTAAATTTACATTACTTGCCCAATTATTTATTGATTATCAATATTTAGAAAAATTAAATATGAATGATTCGATAAAATATAATCCGATAAATAAAATGTTTTGGATAAAATCATCCGATTTGGAAATTATCTAGTGATTTTATAATACGTAAAATTCCCCATTATGATATGCAGATCTATAGAAAATTAGAAATAACAGCCCTACAACAAGCAGCATGTCACATTGTTGTTACCAATCAACGATGGGAAGTTTGCAGTTGCATTTTTTGAAAATGTTTCAAAAACTTTTACAGATATGCATGTAATTTTAGGAATTCGATGTTTAAATATTCCAGCTTTGCTTTCCCATAAAATGAATTGTAACGTCAGAAAATTTACCACAATAGTGTTTAAAATTTTTTAAAAAATAGTAATTTTTTTTTAATTTGTAAATTTTATTCACTCATTAATGAATAAAATTATGCTCTTTAAATGAGCAACCCATCCATAAAAAAAAATCAGAAATAATTTTCAAGGTATATGCGATATATTTTTTTTTTATTCATTTTAAATTAGACATGTCATTTTTCGAAACTTCGTAACTCCAGAAAGTTTCAGCAGATGCTGGTGAGAATCTGTGGTGACAAACTTCGTGACAAGTTATTGATTGAGTTAAAATGATTGGTAGGCGCAATGGGAAAATTTCGAGATATTAACCATTTTAATTAGTCAATGTGTCAATCCAAACAAATTTGTCAACTTGGGCCAATTTCATCGAAACCAGTTTTATGAAGATGCGATAATAAAGAGCAAAGTTACAGATGTGTCCCATTATTTTTTTTATTGGCCACTATATATTGGACTATATACCACTATATATTCTTCCATCATGGTGAGAATTAAGAGAAATTACGAATTTAGAGATTTAATGAAATCATAGCAGAATTACTTTTTAAGATTCTCAATGTTTATATCTTTATGCAGTTTGTGTAGATGTCTTCTAACGCTTAAATTATTCCCCATAAAGTTCCCGAAAGATGCAGTAAAATATTTAAGCATTAAATCCAGAGACACGGTACGAAATTTAAAATAGCACTACAGTAACTTTTAATCCATACAAGATAATGTTCCATACTTACACACTTTCATTCTTGCCAATTATTGTAAATTTTAATTTATTCAAGATTAATTAATTCGAGTTTTTTCAATATGAGGTTGTTTTACTTTATAGTTAAATTAACACATTATTTTGAGTCATAATTTACAGCCTTAGTAAAATACTAGGCTGCAATATTTTTATGATCATGAACTTCTTGTGAACAATTTTAATTCGAGCTGATGCATACAAAGAAAGCAAATTTTAGAGTGCCAAATTTTACTTAATTTTCTGGTATTGTAAAACTTCTTCCAGCACTTTCAACAGGAAAATGACAAAGCTATTCATGTAGAGAAATCAGCTTTAGTATTTTTATGTCCGTTTATAGGATCAAGAATAAAAAGTACGAGAGCAAGAAACATACCCGGGCTGGTCTTGGTCGACCACCTGTGCCCGTTCGCCTCCTCAAAAATCGCCTGATGTCATAAGGCTGAAAATAAAAAGATAAATATATTATTACAGTTTTAAACATTCGAATTAAGCAAATCACAACAACACACGAAGAAAACTACAATCTGATTAAATGTTAATCGATTGGTGATCGATTTAAAAAAATGGTAATTGTTTTTTTGAACTGGTAATTAGTTCAAAAAATTGCTTCTCTATGGTTTTTAAATGACAGGATGCTTACCAAAATTCAGGTATAAAGACAAAGGGAAATAAAGGATCAACTACATGAATTGAAAAATTAAAAGCGTCCAACTTGTATTTGTTATTGAAGGGAATTCATCCTAAATTCATGGCTAATAAAGTTTAGAATTGCAAGATTTATTAAACTGAAAAAGTTGAAGAAAAAGATTTTCAAGCGATTTCATACTTAAATTATAGGCCACAAAACATTCAAGGAAAGGACTCAAATATTATTTTGGCACACTAGATGTTTTGGACAGATACATTGTGACATAAATTAAAGTTTGAAAGAATTTGTTTTTCAATTTTGGAAATTAAGGCATTTAGTTAAGCAAAGGAAAAAAAAATTAACCAATCGGATGTGTTGCGAATATTTAAAATCGATCAGCAAGAAACCATCAAAATTTCTTGAAAATTAAAATAGGTCACACTGTACAATCCGGTGACACTACGTTGGTGACCTCCAAAAAAACTATCTGATCTAAACATAACCAAAACGATCTACCGAAGCCAAACAAAAGAATCCCAATTAGACATGTGAACAGAATAGTGTTAAAATTTGGTTTCTATGGACCATTTTTGTAAGCATTCATAAAACTTCATTCAGCAACTAGCTTATTCGCCCAGATTACTGACTTTTTTAGGCCTTTAAATGGTTTCTGAAATGCGATTAAAGACATTTCTTCTTGTTATTTGTTAATACTGAAAAGCATGTATTCAATTGAATCAGTTTACTGCAAAGCTGTAAGTGTATATATAAGTTTATCAATCTGATAATATATAACCCGATTATAAATTCATATATAAATCTGATGATCTGTCCCGACTATCATGAATTGCAAATATTTTTAACGAGTTCTCTTAACCCTTTCTAGGGCCATGGAAAGTAAGCTTCCCACCAAATTTATCAATCTTTGTATGAAATTATGTAGGTTGGAAGTTCTGACACATTTTTTTAGTAGGACAGAATTTTAGATGCTTCAGTTCTTTATCTCAGACAAAATGGTGCGCCTTTATTTGTTACTTTATTAATGAACCAAATTAATTAATGAAATTAAATTTATCTAATAAGCTAAATGAATCCCTTTCCTTATTCTAATTTCAAGCCTAAAAATATTTTAACATAATATGACTAGAAAAAAATGGCCCTTTAAAGGGTTCAAGTGGAGAAGGGAATAAGCATAATAAAATTGGCTTCGACTTACCGCATGTCTGGACCGTTGTGGATCTTCTTCGGAAGATTCTCTTCTGTCCCCCTCTGCAAAGACAAGAATTCTATAAGGAATGCCAGAAATATTAACACAAATTTTTAATCGTGTCTGTTAAATTACTAAATCAAAAGTTCTTTTATTCTTCAGTTTACTATTGTTTATCTCGAATCAGATGGAAAGGTTCTCATGCCACACTCGATTCACTTTCTCATTATGGTGCGACGCCACTAATGGTTCGATTCATTTAATTAACGATTTCTTAGTGAAAGCCCATATGAACCGAGTCTACCAAGATGTGTGCAAGGTCTGAAACTAGCCATCGGTGATAAAGCCAAACTTTTGACTGTTGAAACCCTATGGAGCAACCGCTCCCAAAAGAGAACACTTAAACCCGATGCCATTCCCGTGCGATCCCTGATACACAGAGGTGCTCCGCTCATCCGAGAGTAATTTAAAACCCTTGTTTAAATCCACACAAAAGCTAGTAAAGGGTGAAAATATCGCCCGATCTCCTGAATGGGCCATCCTGTTCATAGGAGGAGCGTGGTTGAATTTTCATCTCCTTACAACTTATTATTGAAGAGTGAACGATGATTCAAATTAGAGCTATCATTTCGTCATATTAAACAATTTCAGATGGCAATTTTTTTGGACTTCTTTTTATCCCTTAGGAGAGAAAACCGCTTCGAACGATTTTGATTGTTATCAATTACAGACACCTCAAGAAAATCTAGGAATCACAGGATTGAGAAAAGGTGAAAATTCATTTAATTTTATCTTTCATGATGTGACGTTTTTATTTTTGATGAGGTTTTGATGAGGGTTTTTATTTTTTTAAGTATTGTTTTTATTAGAAGATTTTATCCTCCAAAAACTTAAAAATTAATGATAGTTTTTTCTTTTTCAAAGCTACGCAGACAGAACTTGCTTCAAGACATTTCATTGTTCAGATTTTGATAACGCATCAATACTTATTTTTGCTAAACCGATATAACAGATCGTCAATAGAATTTAAATAAATTTGTGGAAAGATTTCACAGCGTAAGACAAGAAAAAAAAACTGTGGTAGATAATTATATATAATAACGCAAGACAACTTTCAGAAGTGAAAAACAATCATGCAAAAATATTTAAAAAAATGAGAAGTGAAATTGAAAGAAATGAAGGTGACTTACGTCCATTTCCATCATTTTTGTCGGAACTCATCTGAAAGACAAAATATTTTGTTTAAGGAATAAATATATATTCAGATACATTAAGTTCGAAATATCTTAGTTTATTAGAAACTAAATTTATGATAAACAGAAATGGAGAAGAATAATTATAATGATATTTTGCATTCAAAATTTGCATTACACTTTTTTTTCCTGCCAAATTTTGTGCCCGATAAACGTTTTCGAATTTCATAAGCACAATTCACCAGTCTCTGAACCAGAAATATTTAGATTTTGCTTTCAAATATTTGAACGAAAAATATTTTAAATTAATTCAACTGAAGGAATAAAAATTTGTTTTACATTAAAGCATACCTGCAAATATTTCTTTAGTAATTTCTACTTCACCTAACTTTCAATTCAGTTGAGGCATTTAGTCTGGCTTATTCATTAGGAATTCGTGTTTCAGATATTAAAATAAAATTCTATCACGGATAACCAGGGCAGTGATCTCCTCGAAACCTTCTCGCATACTCCCTAAAGAAGATATTATGCCTATCATAACGCATACCCTGTGAAAGGGCGTAAAAGAAAGGGCGAGTGCTCAAATATTGAATCCCATATACGTCAGTTGTGAGCTTCGTGCTAGAGTATCGGTACTTGTGTAATAATTAAATGGCGAAAAAATAATTTCAGAGTACTGACATTTGGCTTGCATCTAGAATGCGATGACTGGACATTTTAGTGACGATTAATCATTAGCAATACAATACAAGTGCCAGAAAGCTGAATGTTTCCGAACCGATTGAAACCAAAACTTGGCACAGAGCTAAAATTGTAGTCGCACGATCACACAAATTTCCTTTAAGTAATTGCGTTAGCATACAGACGAATGAAAAGAAAGATGGATGGATTTCTTTCAAAGTTTTATACCTCCCAACATTTTATATTTAACTTGGATACCAAATTTTATCTATCTAGCTCTTTACCCTTTCCTAAATATCACATTCATTTGCAATCGGATAGCTGGTCAAACAGACTTTGAATGAATTTCATTATAAATTTTTCAGAAATCTACAAATGTGACGAACATTCAATGATGATATTCATCTTCACCGAATGCTTTTCATCACAAATTTCATCCATATAGCTCATTCATTTTGAATTATAGTGTTTACCGGTACTTGTATAGATATATTTTACAATTTCAAATTAAGGACAATTCAAATATGCGCTTTCTCAATTCTTGCAAGTCTGAATATTGAGTTCGAATATTTGTAATGATTACAGTATTTTCAAAAATTGTATATTTCACATGCGAGAAAGTAAAAATGAACTTCACTAAAATAAATAGGTTTATTTCGGTATAGTTGAGGTCCTAATATTTTTTTCTATAACTGTCAATTTCGAATCGTTTGAATACGTAAATGTATGAATTTAAATGAGCAAATATGTTTACATGAAGATGGTATTGTAAAATCTCGGTTCTCTAAAATGGCCTATACATTGAGTACAAATATGTTCGTATTCACATAGAATCTATTTCAAAAAGGTCCTCCATAAAGTTGTTAGCAAATTTAAAAGGCAGGTCATACTTGAAGAAGCACATCATTTTTGCTATTGAACATGAAAGGATAAAATGTACAACGCATATTTTAATACAATGAAAATTTCCAATGTCGCAACAACAATTAATCTCTATAAAAAATTTGAAACCTAGACAGTTTCAAGTCTTTGAACACTCCGGAGACTGCTTTCCTACTTGCCATTGTAAAAGACATGCTGTAATGCCATTATTTATCGATTTTGAAATGCTCTTGTACATGTATGTTCGGTTAAACATGGATTGCATCATTTACCTGTCATTTTTTTCTATTACAATTCAGTTAGAAAGAGGCCCCTCCCTCGCAGCGTAGCAACCACCTTTTGCATTTAATCTCAAGCTATATTTTAAAATTATTCCAATACAGCTTGTTTTTGTAAATTGTGGTTGCTTACACATGTAAATGACTTGTTGGGGTACTGGCTAGTTAAAAGCTATAACATTTGTTGCAAACATGTGGCAAGTCGGATTGCAAAAGATACAGCCAAGTCGAAAATTCAGAACCAGTTTGAATTTTTGGCGAAATAATATACTTCCTAGAAGATTTAACAATTGAAAACTTATCATTGCGATTTTATTCTGCAGAATTTGTGTGCTCGTTCTCGATACCTTAATGACAGCGAGATGTTCTAGTGATCTGTGAATCACGGTACAAGGGAAAAATTCTGTCTTTCGTCAATTTTGAATCTTATCCTTTACAATTTTTCACTCTTCAGAATTCTGTATAAAGAGGAATTCTTTAACTTACAAACTAGGAATTTTTTTTTTTTGGGGGGGGGGGAGGCATGTTGCACACTTTTTTCAAATTAAGTCGTATATATCCAACATTTACGAATTTCGTGATATTATATATAATTTAAAAAATTGATTGTGGGTAGTTTTCGTTAATTTAGAAGGAAAAGCAGTTTTTCTACTTATACACGAAATTACGTTTCACGTATAAACATTCAGATTTTTTTTTAAAAATTTTCTATTTAATTCTTGATTGTAATAAAAATAATAAAATTTCCAATATCAAAGTTTTGAAAAAATTGTTATAATATATTAAAGTTCTGAAATTTTTTCCCATCTTAAGTATTGTCGAATTCGACAAATGCGTCATTATTATCTAAACGATATTGAAGCAATGTAAGGAACGGCAAATAGATTTACCGCTTCATGTCCTCCGATTTATTTTGCGTCCTAAGAACCTGATTCTATGAATCGTGAAGTATTTGTAAAATGCAATATAATGCGTCATTTTTATGCCTTCTAATACGAGTTTTCCATTAAAAGATGCGTGATCCTTTCTTTTGAAAGAGAACGTGTTAACTCGTTTTCGTAAACGATCTGTTAATATAAGTGATGTGCAAAACCTATTGTCCTTTAACGTGTAGAAAACAGTTTACATTGATGATCAAATTTTTGGGAATATCTTCAATTTCGTATAATATTATTTTTATCATAAAACGGAAAAAGCAATCACTTCAAAGGAGAACTTCAATTTTATTGTCAAAAAAATCCTTAAATTTCGAACCACTGAAAATTCCTTTGATTTTCGGCTAATTCAATCCTTGATTCAATCAGCCGTTGCATTTTGAGAACATCGATTTTTTTTATATATATCAGGAAATTCGCAGAAAGAATAACGGCCAAAAAATATTGAATTAATAAAATACGACGACATTTAACCGTTTGCATTCAAATGTCTTCTCTCAGTCCTCATTCAAGATGGCGCATCATTGACATTTTATTTAATTACAATTGTTATAAATACCTACAGAATGTTAAAAAGATGAGTTTCCCTAAAAATTAAATCTACAATAAAACATTTGTATGTATTTATTTTTTGGTCTAATAAACAGATCCATGAATTAAATGAATAATTATGCATCAAATTATCTCACCGAATGCAAAGGGTTAAAGGTATTAGAATGCTCAGTTTCGAAGCCCTTTTTGAAAGGGCAAAACAACCATCCTTCGATACTTTAGCTTACTTACACAAAATAACACTTTACAAAGAGTGAATTTTCTCAGTGGTATCAGCGGAGGACGGGACGCAGGGTGGGGGGGGGGGAGTAATAAAGCCTGCAAATCAACTATCAGCTTAAAAATATTTCATTACTTCCCAATATTATTCGTGTATAATGCTGCTACTAATACATTTTTACTATGTAATATAATATGGAAAATCCGAGTATCATCCTTTTCAGTGCAATTCTCTGAGTCATTTTAAGTAGGAACACTTCAGAATTAAAAATTTGTAATTCTTAAGCATAGATCTCACTTTTATGATGAAATTGTATAACAAATTTCACTTATACAGAGAGATGCGTCTTTGAATTACGTTCGCATACACACGACTTCTCTTAGACGCACTTTGTATAAACAGCATATCGAATTTCATTAGTATAACTGAAAATACATCGGTTCATTTTCATACACATAATTAAAAAATGCAATTTTTGAGTTCGTGTGGGGGAGGGAGAATGATATAAACGTCGTATACTTATCGAAATATGGAAGTCGATATTTTCGCCATAACAATATTTTCCTTTTTTGTTTTTGAAAATGAAAACATCGTTTGAAATGCATATAAACCAACATGTACCAAGCATTGCTCGGAGAATTCCACGTGTTAAAGCTCGATGATTTTGTGTAAGGACTTGGTAAAAAAATGCATTCAAATGGCAATCAAAGAACAAAAATATTTCAGGAAATTCTAAAATTCCTCTGAATTCATTATCAATAATTAAACTAAAATATTTTAGAGAGCGATTTAAAAATTATTAGAATTATTGTTTTATTTTTAATTTTAAAATAACACAAAAATTCTCTTAATTATTCTATTTCATTCGATTGCACTTTTTAGACGAATACACCGAAACAACGCGTAACTCTTACTGGAGTTGATCCCTGCATTAGATAAACTAGTTTTGTAAACTTGAAAATTTTACCAGAGTAGTTGTTATGGTCGATATCTTCCAAACTATTGGGAATTTTCACAAGTGTGCAAGTGTTGGTCCTTAGTAAAATCGAATTTAATTCCTGCACAGATTTAAAAAGGAAACGCCGCAATGCACTTCGGGGTATTTTGAACTTTTTGCACTGACAGAGGTGCAAATGAAGAGTTATTTTTCAGCCTTTAGTACAAAAGTGTTGCGCAGACGCATATTTCCTTTGACGTAAGGGCTCACTGCAAAGCTTTATATAAAAATATTTTTTTCTTTTAAATCGTAAAGTGATTTATTTATTTATTTTGAAAAAAAATTTGCTGTAATTTTTTGCAATATTATATGCGCTTGCTTTTAACTATCAAGATTATAAATTAACTTTAGTGCAGTGAAAATGGATGTTGACTGAGAATGTTTGAGTTGCCTTTACGTAACAGGCTTTTTAATGTACGTACATATCCGATTTTCAAAAAATTTTTTTTTTTAAAAATAGAAAGTTTAAGTTGCATAATTACTCTGATTATAATGAGTTCTAGCATGGTATCTTAAATGATCCTTTCGAGTACAAAACATAATTAGTTGTGGGGAAAAAAGTCAAAAATTGTCGGTTTTGTATTAACGCGACTTTGTTTGCAGGTGAATATGAAATTTTCGACTTTGTTTCGATCTCAATTTAGTATTATTGAGATTTTTCTCAATTTAACATTCTGTTGGAGGAGTTTTTCGAACCTCAAACTAAGAATTGTTTCCCATCCACAGAGAACGAGGCGGTTCTCTGGTTTAGCCACTTCATTGTTTGAAAAAAGCGTAGCTAGAAGAATCGAATTTGATGACCTAATTCAAAATTTGCTGAATGAAAAGACAAAAAATACAGGTGGATAGAGCCTTGAAGACGAAAGGTAGGCAAATGAGTTTTCATTAAACTATATAATAACGGTAATCATAAACTTGGTCATTAACTATTATTCTGAAAATAGATTTGACATTGAACATTTAATCTGGCTTATTAATAAAAAGACGTTATTCTTATTCATAAAAAATTTGTTTCACAAAATAATTAACACTATATCCTCTAATTAATTGCATAAAAAATAGTTTCTTCTATAAATTTTATTTTATACTAGTCCAGAACCTACAGCTATGTCATTGCTTTATTTGCAAGAAGGAAAAAAAAAAGATTTTCCTTTAACAGTTTTTGTATCTTCAGTATAAAGTCTCCATGCAAGCACTTAGCAATTATTCAATAATAAAAAAGACATGCTATAACGGTAATTTTTAAAATTTATTATAGTCCTTACACAATTCATTGTATTTTAATAGCAATTTCAGAATTGTAAGAATAGAAAAAAATTGCATACAAATGTGATACAAATTTGTACAAATAAAAGGATATTTCAAGCTAAACAGTTTTCTTGCAAACACTTATCTATATACTTATAATAAAGCTCTATGTGTGTGCGCGCGCGCTCGCTCTACAGGTCAGACCGTTCGACCAACAGCCACCAAATTTGGCATGTGTATGCTTTGAAGGCTGGGAATGGGAAACCTCGGAGCAATTTTTGAATTTTTAATTAGAATTGTAATTAAACATTAAGCGCAATTTCAGTGTTTTTCTGCAATAATGTCCGAAAATATTACAGCACAAAATTTTTGCATCAAATTAATGTTCAAAAGATTATCTTTGTAATAATACCAATAAATTAATAAATAAATAATAAAATAAATACCAACTTATAAATTAAGTTTCGATTTTCAACGAATTTTTTTAATATATTTCTCACGAAATAATAATAAAACTTAATCTGGAAAGGGAATGGGAAAAAATAAGGGGAAAATTCTTAAGGGTAAAATTAGCTTTTATCAACGTGTTGCTATCACATTGAGAAATAAATCCACAATTATTGCAAATTAAACATACAAAAGTGCAATTTTCAGCACATATCTGTATGAAGTGAAAAAAATTTGAATTATAATATTTTCTAAAAAATAAAAATGGAGGAAAAGTTTTTTTATGATCTTTTACAACATCTAGATTATTAATTCAATTGAAACCGTTTAATTTAAGGTAAGCATAGTTCAATGTATAAATAATAATAACAATAATCATCGCCCATCAGCTAATTTGGGGCATACATCTATTAACAAAATGGTCTAAATCGACTAATTTTTGCAACTTGAGTCAATAAATGCTTCGATGGATTACAAATTTTAAATTTTTACATAGGCCATCTGCCCTTTGAATCATATTTAACAAAATATACTTTAGATACCAATATTTTAAATAAAAATTATTGAACTCCAATCAACTAAATAAATCACTTTTCGATAAAAATTGGCAATTTCAGGCCACTTCATCGACCGTCTTAAAGAAGAAACACTAATCTTCTGCCAGTGTTTCTCAACAGTGATTGGCCTATGATTAGGAAAATGTTGATTGTTCTAAAATTGATATATAGAAATTTCATAAATCAGTCAAATTTGATAGCAGAAGATAGAAATGTTTATTTATCTATTTAAACGTCAAAGTGTAAAGAATACTTGGCAGAATATAATTTCTTAATACAAAAGGACTGTAAAATTTAAACGTATTTATGAAAAAATTATAAAGTTTATTGAAAGAAATAAAATATATTTTTATTTATATCATTTAAATATTTTGAAAGTAGAATTTTACGGTGAATCAGAAATTTTTGTTGAATAACTCTTTAAAATACATAAATTACGAAAACTATTCTGCAGTGACGACTTCAATGCCGAAAGGCTCTGCTTTCATATAAAAAAAAATACATGGTTTCAGTAAAAAAAAAAAAAAAAAAAAAAAAAAGTTTTATATATTACAGTAATCCCGATTAAATATAGATATTCAGACCACTAGCTCGTTCATTATGTTTTGTCACTTTTACAATTTTATTATTTTTAAGTAATGAAATGAGCAATGAATAATTTAATACATCTACATTCTGAAATTCTCAATCTAAATTCAATAATTCTAAAACTTTCATTGCATCTAATTACCTTCCAACTGCAAATAATCTAATAAAAGAAGGAATGGAATATCAATGGCTGTAGAACTATTTATAAACTTCCATTTAAACAGTCAACAAAATAAATCTTGAATGAGGAGACTCATTGAGAGCATAAGTAGAGTTGCGTCACATTGATGACGCGGAATACAACTAATGAAGCGTTGGGAAGAAGATACTGGAATTATAAATCATTCAATACTATAATTTAAAAGTGAATTATTGTGGCAAATACGAAATTACTTTTCGGGGACCAAATCGCGAAATTGGAAATGTTAATCATCGACTGATACAGATAAAATAAAATGCCTTAAATTTCTTGACATAGTCAAGTTTAAATTACTTTCCGATAATCTGAAGCTTTTCTGTATTATATATATAACATATAAACGAGTAATAATATATATAAAAGAGTAATAATATAAACGATAAATATATAAAACATAATAAACGAGCTATATATAGAATCTTTGAAGTTTTTCGGTTTTTATACGAAATGGAACTATTTATACATTAAGGAAAAAATTTTAAACAAAATTAATGCAAGAAACCTTTTTGTTTTTAAAGCAGAAAATTCCAATAAGCACAAAGACACAAATATCAACAAATATTTAAAACAGATACGCAAATCGCAGTAGTCTAAAGGACTCAATAAAGTTTATTAAAAATTAAGAACACCAAGAAACACCAAATAAGTTAATATCCATATATATCTTAACTAATATTTATTTCGTGCAGTTTCTCGGTGCTTTATTGTTTTTAGTTCAAAAACGCGTGTCGATCTCGCATTAAACAGAGGTCGGAGGAGCTTTTTAATATGCCATCAGATATGAATGAAGGGAAATTATTTTACAAGAGAGAGCACTAATTTACTAGAAATCTAAGAGCAAGTTGACCGGAGGGATGTAGTGCATTGATTTGACTGGAATTACCATTTGAAATCAAAACACATAACCGATTATACGGTAATACCGATAAATAAGAATCGGACTGCGGTTTGTTATATCAATAAAAATTATAAACCTACGATTCCGCACGATGCTAAAAAATGCAAAATATCCTTTTAATCAATTGGCACTTAATGGCATGCATCATCATATAAAAACTGGAAATCGAGGAATACAACATTTCAAATATTACATTAACATGAAAAAATGAACTAATTAAAATTGTAAGTTCGAATCAGTTAAAAGCCTTTTAGCTAAACATAGTTGTTCTGAATTACGAAATGGAAAGTAACAAAAATCTACAAAACTATCATTCAGATATAAATATGGAGTATGGATAGCTAATTTCATATCTTGATGAAACTTATTTTGTGAATGAAGGGTGGTTAAATTTTACTTACTTTTACAAATTTTCAAAAATGATGGAATTCAAATTAATTCAAAAATAGCATTAATATAGCACAAAGAATTATAGTAAGAGCACAAACGAACAAAGTCGATTTGCAATAACGAGAATCTTCAAAGTATAAACTTTTTATTCGATTAGAGTAACCCTAACATGAGTAGGGGCATCTTTATTTAATTTTCATCGCCTTGGCTATGATCACATGGCGATAAGAATATGTTTGGAAAAGGCTTTGTTTTCATAGTCTTCGATGGAACTGCACAATCATCAAAATTTGTGATTCATCTGTCTATGAATTCAATAGATTAACACCTGCTTTCTACTATTTCTTTTCGGTTATCAAAGTAAGAAACGTTTGCTAAAATAAATGTTTTATAAATTTTCATCTGCTCTCTTTCATTTCGGAGACATAGTACACGGTTGAACAGTAAATAATTTCTGACTCACAAAATCCAACAATTACAACTTTCGACGATTTTAAAATGGCTACAGTAATTTAAATTTATCAGCTTTAAAATTGCATTTATAATTGTTTCACATGTTAAAAATTAAATTGTCTTTATCATTCAAGTATTAGTTGAATGAACATTTATTTTTGTATAAAAAACGTATAACTTAAATTAGATACATTTGCAAATTGATAGTTTGAAATTAAAAAAAATATATGAGGTTGAATCCTGACTTCCCGATTTCTAAACGACTACTTCAGCTACAATTCTGATTAGCCACTGAATTGTTAATTTAAGTAATTTTGAAAAATACCCAATCATATTTGTTATTTTCCTACTTAAAAGCCAACCTTCAAATTTTGGGAGAATAAATATTTGTTTTTGCATAAAAAGAAGAGTTAACGAATTACAAATAATTTTGCAAAAAAAAAAAAAAAAGTTTTTTTGTTTTTTTTTTTTAAATTTACCGGCGATACAGACCTCTTGGCGACTACTGTACTAATCGGCTGCTCAGCGTTGGCGACGATTTAATTGTATGTAAGCTAATACAAAAGTTTGAAGTTTATTTTCTAAAAATCGTTTCGCTATTGCGCTTTAATATTTTTATCCTTATATTACAGCTCATCCCGAACTCAATTTTCCAGCCCATGCCCTCCCCTTGTTAGATGTGCAACTCAACATTGGAGATCCAGCTTGCACCGATAGAGTTCGGAATGCTAACCATGCTATAACCATACAAAACCGCCTTGTTTTGAATACGATCAAAAGAAGCAATTAGGAAATAAAAAATATTACAACTTTTTTCAATCAAAGCAAAGTAGTAAATGCTAACCAAATTAATCTTCGTTCCTCAATTGATGTGTCAGAGGTAAGAGGCCGCGGTGGCCTGGTGGTAAGGTCTCGGCTTGTGAAAAGTAGGGTTTCAGGTTCGAGACCCGATTCTACCAAAGAACCGTTGTGTGAGAGGGTCTGTTGCACGTTAAATCCGTCATGCCAAACTTCCTCCCACTGGTGTGGTGTGGTGTGGAGAGGGGGGGTGCTAGCTCAGGAGTCGTCCTCGTCATCTGACCATGGTTCAAAATTACGAGATCCGTCCCAAAATAGCCCTAGTGTTGCTTTACAACGGGACGTTAATATAACTAAACTAAAGTGTCAGAGGTAAGGAGTTGAACAGTTTCGGGCAGACAACAGGATTTTTGGCTATTTCATGTACTATTTCGAAAAGTCGATCGTGAAACTTGAAATAGTTGATCCGAGAAAATTGTTTATGATGTTTACCAACGTTTGAAAAATTCTAGTTCTTGAATAAAAAGTATTGGAATTCGCTAAAGGCAATAATTTCAAAAGGGAAGAAAAAAGGATACGTTAGAATTTTCGTGATTTTATTTTAAATTGCTTAAAATTGTAAAGGTCAACATTTTCTATATAAATTGCTACTTTAAAAGATAGTGTATTTAAGTGTTGATTTTTTTTTTTTTTTTTTTTTTTTTTCGAAAGAGAAAAATCTTTGTTTTGAGTGTTTTTCTGAAAAGTACGCAATTTGAACCGGAATTTAAGTTTATTAATTTCAAACATCATTATCTCACATTCACATGCAAATTTCCATCCAAAATACGAAAAATACGGCAAAAGAAATCGCTGCTACTACATAGAAACGAAGTCTTTTCGGTGGTTCGAATCCCTCAATTCATAATTGCAGTATTTTCTGCGTTCTTCAACCGTCATGCCCGAACCGGGATTCGAACCCGGGACGCCCAGATCAGGGGGAAGATGCATTATCCCTATGACAGGACGCCGGCTTTTGAAAACTTAAAATTCCAAAATAAATGTTCCATCGAATTATCTTTTAACAGAAAAACTTTCTAAACGGATTAAAAAAAATCGGAGTTTTCATTGTTTTCCAATTCATTTACGAATAATAACTTTCAGGATTAAAAAATAAATAAAAAAAGAGAGGGAGAGAGGGCAATTCCGATCTGAGATCCACTTTGTTTAGCATTTTTCAAACCACCTGCTTGTTTTTAGTCTTCTTTGCTTTCTATTTCCCAGAGTCGGCGTCAAAAATTATCATAAATGCGCGCGCATCACATGGGCAGTTGAATCTTGAAACTTTTTTTCAGTTCGTCGTTCGATGGGAAAGCAAACTGTCAGCGATTCTGTGTTTTATAAAATGGATTATACATTTCAACTTAATAATTTCGTATATAGGCTGACGTTGCTGTTATTTTAACAAAATTCATTCGGTAAGTTTCTTTGCTTTTTTTATGCGTCGGTACTTTTTTGTTTCTTGATTCACTCTTAAAAAAATTATCGTTACGAGCTGTATATTTGTTTCTATGAGCATTTGTTGTAAGTTAAAATTTGAATTGATGTAGTTTATTTTAGTTAAGTTTGATACGTTACTAGTTGTTTGCAGAATGTGTTTATTTTTTTATTTTTTTTTATTTATTTATTTTTTTTTTTTTTTTGCATATAAAGTGTCTACATTGATTTCGATTATTATTTGCCTGATTTAAAGGATTGCATGTAATTCGTAATTAGAATGTTTTAATGACCTAAAAATTTTGGATTGATAATAATGGTCTGAGGAAAATGATTAATATTTCTTGCAGAATTTGTTGAAAGTATTGAGATTAAATGAAACGCATAACGCTTTATCGCTTCGCGCTTTTTTAAGCATTTTATAATTTTTTGGCCTGAGTGAAGATTAGTGTGCACCAGCCGATTATCGCCAATATTGCAACCCATCGGATCCCTCTTATAGCAACCGTACTGCTGTTTTGTTTACTACTTTTTGCAATGGTTGAGTTGTACTTAAACTACAATTAAATTATGAAAAATGTTAAATTAAAAATATTAAAAAAATATCGATTAAAGATTTTACTTTTGTTCTTTATTATAATTAAAATTTATTAAATAAAGAAATTTAAGCTTATAATTAAAAGTTATTTTCTTCTTTCTTTTTTGAATGTGAATACGAACAGAAAATATTTATTCTTTTGCAATTTTTAATTGTCAGTATTCGCTTTAAAAAAATCGTCTGCATTCTCACTTTCAAAGACAGCTGCAAATGGAATTCTTCGCAGTTCTCGTAATTCTTTTGGTGTTATAACGGTTGGTTCCCTTCATAATTTGTTATGTCGGGATTATTTTGAACCTGTAGAATGGATGAAGGGCGACTTAAATATGCATACATATATATTTTACGAGTTAATGAAATTAGGAAAGGATGCTTGTTTGAAATTTTGTATTGAGAATGGTTTGATATCGAACCGGCAGAATGGATGGAAGGTGAGTGGAATATATTTTTTTACAAGTTGATGAAGGTGGAGAAAGTATGTTTGTTTGAAATTTTGTATGGAGAATGTTCCGATTGCTTATTTCTCCGTTTTTTCTTTTCTCTTGGTTATGTACTGTTTCTGTTTTCCACACAGTCTTTATGTTCAATGTGCTAGCGAAGCTACTAGGTTCCCGCTCCCGCTGCTAGCGAAGCCGTAGGATGTTTTTTTTTAAGTTAAAAAATTCTGCCCGGTGCCATCTACAGATGCCGAAGGCATCTGTAGAAGGCACCGGGCAGTATGAAAAAAAAAAAAAAAATGCTTATCAGTAAAAAGTTCTAATTAGATGGCGGGAAATAGTAACCGTAACTGTTCTGCGGAAGTATTTGTTTATTTTGTCCGCCATCTTTATTGGCGACTTGGCATTGTTGGCGCAGCTGGGTGCACACTAAAATTCACTTTTACCAATTTTTTTTTTTTTTTTTTTTTGATATTTTGAAAATGTTAAAAAATCTGATTTCAAATTTTGATGATGTATTTGAAGCTTCCATATCAGATTTATTTATTTCATGTTCGTAAAGATGACATTTTCGTAATAAATCTTGACCTTAATCCTACAGGTGTGAAATTTCGAATCCACATTTCTATTGATGAATTGCACTACAATTACAGTTACTAGCATTTACAGAATTTTATTTTGGACTTAAGAAAATAACCTTCTGCTGTAAATTGGTGTTAAAGTTCATAGGATCACATTTTTTTTTATGTCATTGTTTTCGAGACTTGGGAATGATCGAAAATTTATAGCTTTAATGCATGGAGCTCTTTTTAAAGAATTATCGCGTAACTTTTTAAGTTAACTAAATAATTAATAAGTTAATAACATTTTTGCATTTGGTCTTTCAATCACTTTTTTTATCGGTATAGTTTGGTGAACACACATTTTCAAATTTTACTTAAAATCAATCAAAAGCTCGGCTAATCAGTGTGAATTTACCGTCTTATTTAAAAACAGAAATAAAATTATATTCAACGAATTTTGATAATTTTTATAAAAGATTATGAAAAGAAATTGATTGAAATTTGTTTATGTATGTAAATTTTATTTATACTAATTTAATATATTATAAAATATTTGAAATGCCAGCCATGCTGTTTGAAGAAAAACGACTTATTAATTATTAAAGCACTTTTTATCAAATATAATTAATAAAATAAAAGGTCATTAATCCTGGAGCATTAATAGTAAATGAATTGATTACTAGCATTTACAGAATTATTTTTCAATCACAACAATAATATCCAATAAGAAAATCTAGACTCAGTTTTTAAAAGAATATATTTCACTATACTAATTACCGACTTATAACAAGGTAACTATTTTAGTAAATGCTACTCTAAAAATGATTCATGAACAAAATTTAATTCCTATGTATACTAGTTGTTCCTTATTAGGTTATGTGCTTTTATTTTTAAATTATTTTAGACTCGTGAGAGGCTATTGTAATTCTTGTATTGAATATGTTATCAATTCTTATTAAATGTTTATTTTTAATTAAATTCAACGTAATTTTTTAAAACTTTTGCTTTATTGGTAAACGACACCATACGAGATTAGCCTCTAAAACTACCTAATTTTACAAATATTTTTGAATAGTATGTGCTCATTCGGAAGAGCCGTTTTAATATTTTAATTATTTTTAATTAAAATTATCTTCAATTTTATCATTATTCCACAATATTTCTAAAGATTATATTGACACAAACTTTTTAAAGTTTAAAAAATTAGTTTTTTTGTGATATAAATTTCTGAGCATTTTTTCCTGTAATTTTAATACATGTATTATTTTTTTAAATAATTACGTGCATTAAAATAGATTAATTGGTAGATTCCGAATTGCATAATTGCTGCAGCCATCAACTCAAATCGTGTCGAAACGAATAAAAATCTCTAGTCGATTTAGAATGCAAATTTGAAACAAAATCAGAGTAAAAAAATCAGTTGGTTGTAGATAATTAACAAAATTCATATGAAATTCAGATTTAAACGAATAAATAAAAATATTTAATAAATCGTTTCTTTAGTGTGGTCATATTAGTGTGACTGTCTTCTTACGTACTGTGGAAGTTGGAGAAATTGAGAGAGAATAAACTTTACCATTCATCAAAAACTTAAGAAAATTACTATAATGTTCTTTTAAAAGTAAATCATGTAAATCATTTACGAAATAAAGTTTTAGTAATGAACTTCTCCAGAATTTAATACCGTTTTTTGAAATAGTGGCAATACAAATGCAGGCAGATTGCAAAATATGAATGCGCTCTTTCAATGAAAGTGAAATGATAAATGAAAGAAGCAGTTAATATCGTAAGCTAATATAAACGATTTTTTTTTTCGTAAATATTTATAAACAGGAATTTTATATATAAATTTAAAATCGCAGCTAGTGAATCCATCAAGTTCATTGAATAATGGAACAACGAAACAGGCAATTTATATTCGAACAGTGAATGGAATAATAGGCAAGTTAATTCGAACAATGCGATCAAATGGAATAATAGGCAATTTAATGGCATCCAAAAATATTCTCAAAAAGTTGTTAAAATTGGAAACATTGTTCAACTATCTATCATTGAAGAGAACTTTTTTGTCACACTATCTTTAAATTAAAAAAAAAAAAAAAAATGTTACACTGTTATTTTTGTGTAGTAATGTTTTCAGAAGTTCAGAAGTCTAAGACAAGAGATTTCTATTAATTTGATTCATTAAAACTGAAATTAAAAAAAATTGCTTTAAGGTGTAACTTCCTGCCATCCAAAATCGATTAGTGTCAAGTTTGATTAAATTTGGTCAAATAGTTGGATCTAATATGCCAGTGGATTGACATATACAGTTTCTCCTTTAGTATTAAGATAAATTATATATTAAATATGGATTGCGTTTCATCTAAAAGACATGATAGTGATATCACATTAAAATGTTTAATTTTTTTAAAATTATGCCAAAAATTTATGAAATTTTGTTAAAAATGTCTAAGAAATGTTTATATTAATTCTTTAAATCACTTAAAAAGGGCTTGAATAATAAATTCGAACTGTTTTATCTCTGAAAGTTTTGAACTGTGCTAATATTTTTAGAAGCATTTTTTTAAAAGAATCTAAGAATCTCTAAACTGAATCGAATATTTTTTCTGTCAGTGATTTAAAATTTCGATTTCTCAGAATATTCATTATTGGAGCTTCGCGACTAGGTTTGAAACTCCATTCCACTGAAGAACTGTCGTGTAAGTCTGGTCTGTATTCAAATAAGCGGAATCAAATGCCACACCGCTGAAGTGACGCGGAAGTTTGGAGAAACGAGTGCATTCTCAGAATCCATTCTAGTCATTTGACCACGGTTTGAATTTATGAGGTCCATCTCAAAATGATGCTCAAATTCATTTAAAACGAGTGTAAATATCTGTAAAACCCAACTAGATCTCTTTATTCATCCTATGTATCGTATCTATTAAATAGAAAATATGGTCGTAGACTCCATGTACTGCCATTGATAAGATGTGGGAAGTTATGATATAATATTATTTGACTGCAATTTCCGATAAAGCATTTAATAATTATATTGCACAAAAGTAGCATTTAAAATTTGTGAATGCATCAAAACGAGATTCAGGGATTTTGTATCGACTACAATTTTGTACCTCTAGTTAATAAGTTAATTTTGTATCTTGTGATAAATTCAATTTAGTTGGTTTTAAGGTTTTTACTTATTTCCTGATCACATTTCTTACAGAAATAAAAAATAAAAAATGTTGTCAAAAATTGAGTTAGAAAAAAATAGGATGCGATGCATGACCCTTTAGAATTTCTTTGGGCTTCTCTTGTAAAATGTTCTAATTGCCTTTTTCGGTAGTTTATATACAATTTTACAAATTGTACATCAATATGTGACTGTTTACAATTAATAATTTGATTTTAGAAGCAGTTTGGAGTATTAATGCTTGTGTATTTTAATTGTTCTGATATTTTTTATTCGGTTCTTGCAACTGATTCGTGTTAATAGAAAGCTTCAAGCGATCACTAGTTCTTAATAATCAGCAACATTTATCATAAACGTGTGAATTATATTAGATGAATTTTCATTTTTAGTAATCGTTCCGAGAACATCAAATATAAAATATATCGAATAATCAAATAGACTAAATCTTTTCATTTTATTTTCTTGATTTCAGATTTCAGTGTAACTTAAATATTTGTTCATTTGTATAAGTTTTGTTTATTTAGTACGAATGAATTTTTCAAACTATGACAGAAGGTTGGAACCTATTCTAAGTAACATTCATGAAGTTATAAACAAAGGCTGACATAAATTTGACTGGAAAAGCAGTCACCTTTATGGTAAATGTGTTTTTTATGTATTTCTAGTTTCATGGACTTCCTTGAGAGAATTGCATCTGTAAATTTATTTCTTATTTGTGGAGTTTTTTTTCTTAGTGCATAATTGGATAATAGCACATATCAAGTCATTAAAAGTAGTTCATTTGGATTGCATTTTAACAGCTTTGAAAGTTTTCAAGAATAAGTGCAAAATTGCTATCTTGCTCGTGTATTTTTTTAATCATGAAAAAAATTGGGGGGGGAAGGTGAGAACAAATGAACATTTTTAGCACCTTAAGGTATTTTTTCTAGCTTTCTTTTTCCAGGTATTGTTTTTAAAATAACTAACCAATAATCAAGTTGAAATCATTATTTATTATAATTGTTAAAGATTAATTCTAATAATGGTAAGTAACCCTTAATGGTTAATATTTTTTTAGATATTTAGGTAAGTATCCTTGTTTTTACAAACTTTATAATGTACTTTTAAACACCTGTGCATTTTGAAGGCCCAATTCTTGACGGCTCAGTATAAAATATTTAGCAAACATGAATGTCCGTTCATTTTCGAAGAATAATTTTAACTCCACTTTTTTAACAGTAGCGGATCTTGAATATTGTATTAGAGCAACAAATTTTAACATAAACTGCAAATCCCTAGCGTCAAAATTTACATCTGTACAGTTAAACGTTTTAAACATTTTATAAATTCCTGTTTGGAAAATTATTTGGAAGATTTAAAAAATCCATTTTCATGAGTTTTCACTTCTTGACATTTTTTAAATAAAGATTAAAAAAAATCTTTTAGTATACGAAATGAAAAATATTAAATTGTCAGATCTTTTTAAACAGCAATTATATTATTAGGTGTAAGTGGAAAAATGAAATATTTTATAGCTGCTCTTGTAAAACACCAGGAGTTTATTAAGTTTCTTTTATGTCTTTCACATGGGGTTGTCGCTTAAAGTGTGTTCACAAAATTATGGTGTGTTTTTCTTGGGCTTTTCGCAACTTAACGTCTTCGACTGGCATCCATATATTTTCTTTTAAGTGAATGAAGTAACTTTTCCTGTTCACTTTTCAATCCTTTCTTTTATGATACTTTTTCTATTTCTCCGCGATAGCTTATTTGAGCTTAAATTAAATGAAAATTCTATTAACATAGCATATCAAATATGACCATTTGATTAATGTTTTAAAACTCTGAAATTTTGTAAAATATTTTTTATTAAATCTTGATAAAAGCAGTCTTCAGTATAACGTGTCAATCTCAAACGCGGTTCAAATTTGTAATTGCGTAAGTTGTTAATAAAATGTTTTTAATTGTGTAAATAAGAACAATGAAGATGACCAGAGATAAATATTTTACATTGCAGACAATATAAGAGAAAGTGCTAAATTTGTGCGTAATGAACGTTTGCTTATCTCTTTGTAATGGAATTGGTGGCTCTCAAATTTATTAATCGAACTTTCAAGTTACCAGAGAGTAGGTAATTCCAATATAAAAGAATTTAATTCGGTATTACCCATAAATTATTGGTATTTTATATCACAGCTTGTCTAAAAGTAATGAGTTAGATTCTAAATTTTAATCATTTTTAGTCATTGTCTGAATCCATGCATTAATCCAAATACTCCTAGTGTTGCTTTAAAACGGGACGTTAATATAACTAAACAAACCATGTCTTAATCTAATAATAAAACTATTGGGTTAAATATAATAAATAATAATAAAATCCAATAATAAAACTATTGGATTATTGGAAAAAATTAGTAATTGATATTAAATATTATTTGTTACTTACGTTTTAACTTGAACATATATTTATTTATATTTTATTAAAATGCTGAAATTTTAATAATAATGATTGAATAGTAGAAGTTTTAAATGTTTTATTTGATATATAACTAAAGCATTTAAAATGCATTCGTTTTTTATTTGAAAATATTTTTATGATGCTATTAATTATGTAGTACAAAATGTAAAGATTGGAAAAAACCTAGCATTGTAAACTAATATTAAAACTGGTTCTGGCTATGCGAAAACAGTTTTTTTTTTTTTTTTTTTTTTTTGCTTCTTATGAGAATCCTGCTATTTACTTTACAGTATAATACATTGATTTTATTAGAAACTTAAATTTAAAAATATCAACTAAACACTCTATTCTAACAATTTTTATAATTTCTAAATGCTGGTATGGATATAATATATGTACCTTTTTTTTTTTTGCAAGTTGCTTGTGAGTTATGTTGTCGATATCTAGACTCGGAAGTTTGCAAATTCGTGCCATCGGTATATTATAAAATGCTATACAATATTTTTAATCAATTCTGCAATATCATATGAGAATCTTGAATCTGTAGATTTTTTTGATCTAATACGATTGTTTAGGAAGTCTTAAGATATTTTAATGCTTATTTTAGGTATAATATATATGCATATGCTTTTTATTTCATTTTAGCACGTTCATAAAATTATTTTCTACATTGTTAAATTCAAACTTAAAAATATTTAACCTCTTAATGCACTGGAATTACTTTATGAATCTTGGAATGCAATAGCAGTAACTGTTAAAACGTCGCGAAACTTGATTTTTGTCCTTTTAACTTCATATTCATAGAATCGAAGATACGCCACATATTTCCTCAATGGTCATGGCTCGGACTCGGACAGTTTAGAAAACCAAATTTAAGGTTCGCCCTTTAACTCTTTAAAATCCAAGCACTTTTCAAGTGGCACTCCCTTTAACATCCAGACTTTCTCAGCGGGTCTCTGAAAGACATGGACTCTTACTAGCTGAGGGGCAGTTACCCCCCGCACTCTGAAGTAATAAAACTGTCGACGCTCTACCTTGAATAATTGCCTTGCGGTTTTCGGCAACGAGATTCATTTTCCATCAGCTTAAGAGTTTTATTCTAATGTATTTATATTTTTTAGTGTGAAATGTTTCGCTCATCATCTTTGTGGGGTATTTTTTTTTTTTTTTTTACAAAAAATTTGAAATTTATTCTATAATTTAGAAAATAGTTTTTTTTTTTTTTTTTTTTTTTTTTTTTTTTTTTTTTTTTTTTGTAAGTTTCATGTTAGGCTTCCAAACCATTTAAATAAAAACTGGCTTTACTAGCAATTTCAAAAACCTCTTTATGTTTCATTTACTTCTCAATAGGCTTTTACATTTTTTGTTGCCAAAATTAAATAATATGTCATATATTACCATGTAAAAATTTTTTACATAGTAATGTAAAACATACATTATACATATATCGATGCAATTAGTACATTTTTTTACATAGTATAGATGTCAATGCTTTTCAGTGATAAACAAGATAATGTTTTAAATCTTCATTTAATACCGAAATAAAAACAATCGTTGGATAAAAAAAATGTTATTGCTCTTTTTGAAAGATGTTTCGAAAATATGTTCTTTCGACACTCAGCTAAGATTTTTTTTATTATTGTCTTTGGCATTTTTTTTAGTATAAACGATTATCTTTATTGAATTTTTAAATTTAAAATATTATTTTTCATTTTCGATAGTGATACTAAGAGAAAAGTTTTAGAACTTTAATTAAATTTTTAAAGAAGTTTTCACATTTTTTTCCCCCAAAACCTTACGCATTCTTGCTTTTACATTAAATAATCGAAAAAGAATGTAGGGTGAATATAAATTCCAAAAATATCTTTATTTTGCCACTCATTTTTACTAATCTTTTAAAATATAACTATTAAAATTTTTTTCTTACCAAGGGAATATATTACGTCAAACGTTATATATCTCATCTATCGAATTGTTTCGATAGATGAGATAACATATTTTTAAAACTTCATTTAATAATGAAATACAAAAATTTATGAAATAAAATTCGGGGGAAAAATTACTCAGTGAAATATATTTCGAAAATACATTCCTTCAGTTTTCAGCCAGAACATTTTACTAAAACATTATTCTTCATAAACTAAATATGAAGATTTAACACATTTAAAATTACATTAATCATAAATATTACTTTTTTAGTATGAACTGTCATGTTGAATTTTTCAAGCTGAATTTCTGATTTTAAAATGTTATGTGAAGTTTTCTATAGTATTGTTAAGACAAGATAAATTTTTGAACGAAAGCTTCATATTAAACTTCCACAAATTTACACACGAGGGAATCATTTGCAAATTTTTGATAATATATACATTATATAACATTTTTTACTCCTCATCTCTATCTCTCTCGTTCACCTGACACTCGTTAGTTTCATCTCCTGCTTCTTTGCTTAGAATAAATGAGAGATCAGCTAAAGTATCATTTTTTGGCCAACCATCATCTTCGCTAATAGATCACTGTCACTTTCATCAGAATCAAGTAAAATTGCTTTAATTTCTTCTTCAGTGTGTTCACGATTTCTTTTACTCATAATGAAGAAATAATAAGCGTTTCAACAGAAAAATTACTCTGATAATCCAAACACCCGATTCACAGTACATAAAATAAAGAGTAGAAATTCACATCTGAAGAGAAATTTTCAGAATGGCATTCTAAAAAGGAACTCCGTATTTATATAACTTATCTCACTCTTTGAAGAGGGCGATAAAGAATACTCCCAATTTTTTTTTTTTTTTTTTTTGTCTTTTAATTCTATTTTAAAAGCGGTAGTTTGTACACGGCCTCGGAATTTCCGACAGTCCTTTGATGAAAGAATAAGATGCTTGGAGTGTAAAACGACTTCCTTTCATAGTAACAAGTGTCGCTACCCATTTTGTGAGAAAACTACGATGTGAATAGGCCGCATTGACAATGCAATGGTTTGTCTTTATATCATTACAATAGTCTTACTACTGAAAAGGGCTTCTGATGCTTGTCCGAAAAATAAACAACGTGTCGGTATCCTTATATAACATTCATCGTTACCAGAGAACTTCAGTGGAACATTTCTTTTATAAATGGCCATAAAATCTTTCCAATTTTGAGCTAACAACACGTGAAAATAGAAACTAAAACCCTTTCAAAATACAAAATGTACGCCAACAACCTATTTAGTGAATTCCTCCTCAACCCCTACCGCCCTAAGGCAGAGGGGAAACTACTGTGAAAAAGCCGCGATTGTCGAAGATAACGAGGACCTCATTGAGTGTTCAGTAGAGTAGCCTCTTTTAATACCCATCTCCCCTAAAACGGCTAACAGCCGCTCCAAACCGCCCCGCTGGAATCGAGAGGGTTAATCTCTCAAAATCAAAGTAGTTACGGTTTGAAATCTACTGTGCATTATCTATTTATCATATTGTTTATATTTGCAAGAATATCAACCATATTCATTAATTCAAATAGAATGAGTAATTGTGATTTTAAATTTTGAAACAACCTATTTTTAGATTGTAATTTTTGGAAAAATTTATTTTGTTTCAATATTGCTTTTAAAAAAACTTAGTTAAAAGAATATTAATTTAAACACTATGTATTTTTTTTCATCTAAACGATTTAAAAGAAAATGAACGAACAACAGTTGTTATAGACTATGAATCACCTGTATTGAATATGGAATGCATTTGTTAAAAACAATCTATTTAAAATTTAAGTCAAATATGACGTTAACTGCGACATTTGTAAGATATTAGACCAAAAGAAATTGCCTTCAAAATGCAAAGGTTTTTGAATTCTGAATTTTGTAATTATAGCTTTGTATGTTTTTATAATGAAATTATATTTATAAATATACATTTATGCACTCGTGAATGTTTTAATCAATGTTGAGGGAGTTCTATCCCTCTGATTCATGTCTCGATTCGACTTCTGACTCCGCCCCATCACTATCGTTCTTCGAGCGTTTCGGGGGATTCACCCACCACGACATTCCTTGTGACTGGGAACGAATCCTACAATGCTCGGCAGACCACAGTTTCTGTTCTTGCATCTCCGCTCAGCAAATGAAATGTATGCAATGAATATTCATCACATTTGCAGGGAATTGAACGGTATAGATTATTTCTCCCCTGCAGTCTTGGCCAAGAGTGGTGAAACATACACGATGGGGGGGGGGGGTAACTCAGAGGCGGCGGCAGAAGATAGTCTACGGTGGGGGGGGGCACGATAAATCCAACAAGAGGGCAAGCTTATTTTCTCTTATTTCTCTTTAAAATAATTCATAATAATTCAATTTAGTTAAAGGACATTAAATATTATTTGGCCTTTTTTTTTTAATTCAGATACTCAGATTCTTTTCTGCGGAAAATCTGCGGACCTGACGTCGTTGTCCAAAAAACGCCAACCAAAAATTATCGGTGATATCAAACGTCCAACCAAAGATTATCGATAAAAGCGACATCCTATTGATTTGACAGCTTATCAATTTGCCAAATGTAGTCTAACCTCTTAAACCTTATTCGGATGTTTCGATTGTATACAGTATATTAACTTTAAGATGGTTTTTAAATTGTTATAATCGTTAATACTCAGCTCTCCATAACCATTCTGAAATGATGGAACTCTTAAATTTCTCGCAGACGGGGAGAGGGAAGTGGTTGCCAACAGAGTAAATGCCCCCTTGCTAATGCCGCCTCTGTTAACTTAAAGCCAGTTTAACTTAATAATAATGGGATCGGGTTTAACTACTGTTTAACAATGAAATGTGTATCATAGCCGATAAATATGCAATCGCCCGAATTGTTTAAAATCGTGGGGGGGGGCGGATGCAGGCATTTTGTTGTTCCAATAATAATTATAACCCCCTCATTAAAAACTAGCAAATTTAGTGAGACATTTAGCAGAACTTTTGACTTATCATTGTTAATTTTTTAAATAGCTTCGTGGCAATACATAGATTAATTTTTTGCCATCCAAACAACTCAGCTTTCACTAATTTTCGTGTTCAATTCAGAAGTCAATAGCTCAGTTTTATATGCATATTTTCTTAAAATTTCAGAACTGAATTATTCTAAAGACAGATATTTTGTTGAATAAAAAATATTTCGAGTTATTTTCTTTCAAAGGTTATATTTTAGATGTTGACCCTCATCATTCGGATGCTTATCCCTCATTTTCGCAGGTTGTAATTCAGTCAGTATTTTACTGCATCCCGTTATTTTTTTATCTTCATGTGCTTATCTTTTTTACTGTTACAGATTTGAATCGTATCATATCATTATCGGGTGCCATATAACAGCAGTTCCATTCTTTAAAAAATTGAATTTGTTAGCAAACGCAGCATTTAAATAGTGATTTTAAAAATGCGGCAGTAAGAAGGTTAAAGCTATATCAGATCAAAAGAACGAACTTTTATTATGAAGAAATAATAAATTTCAAACAAATGTAATTTTAAAAATTATTTTATAAGACTTGTAAAATTGAATATGCCATAACCAATTAATAATTAAGATTCAAATAATTATTCTCAACTTTATTTTATGATTTTAGGGATTTAGTGTTAACAAACATTATAGCCCTAATATTTTATAGTTCATGGAATTTATTCTTTTGACGAATTTATTTACAATGATGTATATTTTTAATAGACCTACCTGCATTCTGCCCCCCCCCCATCATTCCTGAAACTCAGCAATTCTAATCATTTGCCTAATTGAAAATCCGAATACTCGAAAAGGTATTGTACTAGAGCTTTAGAAAATTTATGACTTAGTATCAGAAGCTCTACTTCATTCATTTGTTATAAATAGTACATATCAGATTGCACCCTATTTAAAATAGCCTTCAACGTATTGGATAATTGTGGCTTTAATTAATATGATTTCAAAATGAATTCGGATTCAAAATTAATATTATAAAAGAACAAATTTTTGAATTTTAAACCGGCAGTTAATATTATCATTGATAAAAATGCGATGTCTTTCATCTTTAAGTACACAAGTCTTACTAGTGTACGAATGTGAATCACTTAATTAAGCTTTTATGTAGTTAAAGCACAATATTTGCCTGAAGAGGTCGGTAAACATGAAGCATATCAAATCGCATCACGCTTGTGTAAGAATGAAATGCTCACAAAAGTTTCCAGCTCTGGATTAAACACTTGATTATAAAATGGATTCAGATGTGGTTTTCATAGGTTGTGGAAAGGCTGCACCAACAGATTTTCGTTCTTTTAGAGGGAATGGAGTGTTAAAAATTCACCATCTTGCCAAGACTGTAGTTCCTGCATATGCTTTTTTAGTGCTTGAATAAAATTTATATATTTTAAACAGATACAGTCTTCAGAAATTTTTTGTTGTACAATGAAGTTATGAAGCCAATTAAACTATAAAAAGCCTGAAAACTCGCATCTCATTTCCATTCGTACTTGAAATGTGAATTTTATTGTGTTCCATATTTCGAGTAGCAAAAATTTTGAGTGATGAGAAAAAAATGAGTTGAAGCTTTTTCAGTAAAAAAAAAGTTTGAAAAGACGAATAAATAGGAATGTCATTGCGTTTCTTAATCTGTCTCAGAACTAGCATTAGTTAAGCACTGGTTTTTACTTGTAAAATTTGGAGTTATTGCCTTTAAATAATACATCCTAATTAATACAATGCTCATGTTAGGGATAGCAATGACTCATCTCGATCGAATAAACGAATAACTTTTAAAAGAAATTGATTTTAGCGTATTGGGCGAGTCAGTATTGGAATTTCAATAACAGAAAGTTGCTGTAATGTGTATCAACAAAATATTATAGCCAACAGCTAGAGAGGTTGAAATATTTTATAGTAAATATTATAATCATTTGTAAAGAATTTTTGGGAAGTCTGAATTAAAATGAACCAAATCATTCGGTTTGAAATGAAGCATTGGAATTTTTCGGAAATTCATTCCATTCAGGTATTTGCGCTTGATATAATATGTACACATAGTTATTTCGTGGGAATTTGATAGTTGAATGATGTTTTCTCATGACATCTAAAATACCATAATCGAGTCACATCGTGCAGTTTGAAATTAATAGAATACGGAAAATGGATGCCAACTATTTTATTCACTTTTTAAATATTCATTTCAATCAGTTTTGAATAAAAACTTAAAATCTTCAAGTTACAAAGCAAAAAATGAGATTATAAAATATCGTTCTTTACGTTTGCCATTTATGTTATCTCATAGCAGTTCTGATTCATTTGTTACCATTCTAACAATGTATTTCGTATTGACGATTCAAAGCTTCATTTATACGTTTTCCTTTTTATAAATTTTCAGCTTTAATCTTGCTTCTCCTCGACTACTAAAGGAGAAATCTTTAATTCAATAATCGTAGACCAAATTGTCTAGTATTAATGTAAAAGATAATAAAGAAAAATGTAAAATTGCACCACTTTTATTCTAAGGACACTGCAGAATCTACTGAAAAACCTGGAACTCATTTTGTTTATCAGAACTCCAGTAAAAAAATATTAAATGCATTTATTCGATTTATTCTATTCAGTTTTACTTCTAAACACGGTATTAATATAAACATATTATTCTTAATACTTAGTTAGAATGTCAGACGATTAAGTTTTTTAAATCAAACGCTTATTTGTATGCATTTAAATCTCATGCATTAAGAACATAATAATTAATAAGCAATATAAGCAATTTAAGTATGAATTTTCACTTTTATTAGCTTAACTATTTAATTTTAAAACCTATTCTCAATGCCAACTTGTAACATATTAGTATTATCTTAAAAATTCTTTATAATATATTAGAGTATCTTTATATATCAAAATATATTAGTAGTTAGTCTTTGTATTAATAAAATTAAATGCTTAATAATCAAAGTTAATTAAGCGTTTTAGTTTATACCAATCCGTTAAACGATGTACAGTATTTTATTGAAATTAGAAAACTGGTTTTCTTTCTGAAATTTAGAACATGGTAAAAAACAAACTTTATTTATTTTTTAATTAACGATTTGTTTGTGATTTTAAATAACGTAATTTGAAAAAATGTTTCTGGAAATAGCACAGAATTGAAATAACTAACCTCTCTCAGGTAACAATGCTAAGCTTTTCGAGCAATAATGTTTTAATCTATACTTATAATAAAGCTCAATGTGTGTGTGTGTGTTGGCGCTCTACAGGCCAGACCGTTTGACATACAGCTACCAAATTTGGTACATGTATACCTTGGAGGTTGGGAATGTGCACCTGGGGTTTCTTTTTTCGAATTTTTAATTAGAATTTTAATTATTAATTAAAAACTAACTTTCCCGCCAAAAAAATCTTCCATTTTCCCCACCGCCAACTTTTCCGCCAAAAAAATCTTCCATTATCCCCAGCGCCAAACGAGAAAGGCTTCAGTTTTTTTTTCTCCCAACAGTAATGAGGCTAGGGTTAAAATTTTTCGGCGGATTATTTCAATCGGTTCTGTTTATTTTCTTAATGTTTGATGAATTTAAAATTAAACATTGTTAATGAATCAATCTTTCAGATTCATTCTGAAGTACTTTTGAATTAAAATAAAACAGAATAAAGGAAATTAAAAATTTCTAATCCGCATAGCGTTACCCCAACTGGCGTAGAAAAAAATCACGTATTTGCGTTACGTAACCGGCGAAGAAAATTCACGCATGCGCATTCTGTTCTGATTGTTGCCATGACAACGTTATCAATGGATTTAAATTATTTTTGGGTTAGTTGCATGCGTTTGTAAGTAAATTGTATTTATGTTAGTTATATATTTTTTGTATATACTTATAGTTTTAAGTACATCGTTTTTTAAGTAGTTTTTTTAAAACCTGTTTTCAACCGTTTATTTTAATCGATTCGTTTTATTTTCTTAGTGTTTGATGCATTTAAATTTAAACATTGTTAATTAATCGATCTGCTCATAATGAATCTAAGAAAATTTTGTTGACCAACTCTTGAGATATTACATAAATTAAAAAAGATATTCTTTAGTGCCCATAAAGTTTAAACGCTGAGTGACTCTATTTTCAGTAATCAGATTATAAAAAAATGCTTTGTTTCAGTAAAAAATATTATTATATTAATTGAAGATAAATTCTTTCCACTTTAATTTAAAGCATAAATTCTACGGGTGCTAACAGAAAATGAGAGAGATACATATTACGTTATGACTGAAGGCCTTTATAATATTATGAATGAATTATATGATAATCAAAATTTGAAGTTTTAAAATATTTTGATGAAGAAGCTATTAAAGTAGAAATTGCATAAAATATTTAATTATTAAAATTTTAACGGACATTAAGATTGGCGAACCTGCTGGTCGCCAAAGGCGGCTAGTAATAAATAAAATAAAATGATAAAAACTGAATATTATTAATTATCAATATGCTTCAAAATTTAATAGATGTAAGACCATCACTGGTCATTAATTAAATTAATCAAAATTATATAACAGTTAAATTATCAATGAGAATGCACAATATTTTTGATCATTCATGCTTATTATTAAATTAGGTGATGATATGTCTAATATACAATGTTTATTTGTGTCTTGTAAATTTTTTTAATAAGATTATGAAAGCACTCAGTTCAAATAAAATGTATTAAATGAGATCTTATAGCAGGAATATTAATCGCTTTCTGCTTATTTAATGTAACACGTAGATTTTTTAAAGTAAAATTTTCTAAATTATATAAATTAGAAATTAACTAAATTTAAAATGATAGTGTGAAAAAAAATTAAATTACGAAAAATTTTGAAATTTTTTTCAAAAATATTGAAAAATCATTTAAAACTCTTTTAAATATATGTAGGATTTTTTTTAATATGGTGAAATATTGAAAAATAAAATTTTAAATTCCTTGCATTATTTCAAAAAATATAAATTTTTGAAGTGACTGTGCATTGACTTCTCAATCTAACGAATAGTCAAATATGTGCCAGCTGACAAGTTAGAAATATATATATTGACTTCGAAAGTATTCCACTATTTTCACTTTTTTCAGTTACGACAGTAAAATACATTATTAACCTTCTGACGTTGTACTAAATATTGATTTACATTTAGAATGACTGTTATCTACAACTAAATTTTTTCAAGCCTCGTGTAATATTTTAGATGATATCATTAAATTGAGTCTTTAAAAAATCTTTAAAATTATTGTCTATATTCTTACACAAAAACTTGGTCTAAATTCTTAGTTTAAAATAGTGGGCGATGTTTATTTGTTTTATTTATGTACAGAACCTGCCTATTCGAAGTTATATTAAAGAAAAATCGAATCAAATTCATGAAAATCATGGCGGAATGGTTTAATTAATGAATATGACAAAGTTTTAATCAAAATGCATTATTTGGATTCTTATTTTTTGATACGTTTATATGTTTTTAATTCTTTGATGGAGAGGTTATTCTCTCTGATCTGAAGTTTGAGATTAAAACAAAATCTTACCTCGTTTCGGAAACTCTTACATGCATTGCAATTTTGAATTCGTATTTTTTATAGCCTGCATAACTCCTGTTTTTTGTGCTATCTCCTCGGGGTATAATAATTTAGACATGTTCATTGGATGGATACGTGAAATAATGTGTTGTGTAGAAGATAAAATATATAAATTTTATTTATATATTTTAAGCTTTGTTTCCATTCTGATAAATTAATATTTTGATGCTTTAGTTGACGAGCTTCGAAAATTTTCGTATTTCTTCAATTGAAATTTAAATCTGTCCGGAATAAAAAGAATAAATTATAATTTTTTGGTTAAAGTTCAGTAAAGTAAATTCAGTTTTTCTGCCCCACTGAATCTTTTGATGTTAAATAAAAATATTGAAGAGAAATAAACGTTGCTTCTTGTTTTCTTGAAAATGTAAATCTAAGGGATCTTCTGTTCTCTTTAGTAGATGCTTTAAACTGGAGTTTGAAATGGGAATTGTTTTAGATTTTGTTTTAGATGTTATGCCTTCGTGAAAATTGTTTTTCTTTGGTGTATAATTGTCAGGCATCGAGATGATGATTTGTAAGGCCTTGTCACTTAATGATAATGTTTTATTCCTTTGCTTGAATTATGTGCACATTTTTCGAAATGATGTCGTTGCAAAGTTTAAACATGCAACCATAATCACTTTGGTTTTTTAAATTTTATTTTTGATTTGATTCATTTCTTGCGTTTACTTCAGTTCTTTTTTGCCATTGAACAACATGAGCTCGAAAGTAATGCTCCGTTCATTTACAATTCGATTTGCTGTTCAACAGAAAATGTTCTTGTAGTGATCTAGATTCTTTTTCCATTTCGGAATATTTATCAAAGTGAACATTTTGTATTTCCCAAAATTGTAGGGATAAAATTTCAAACATTTTCAGAAGTATTGAAATGTATGGCACTTGAATGGAATAGGTTATACTGATATGAGGTTAAAACCCACGATGAAAACGATTATGGAAAAGTATAATTCTTTCATAAGATTTTTTACATAATATCTTATTCCAGATGTTAATATATTTTTGTAGTTCAAAAACTATGACAATAACTTCTGTTCTAGCTTCGAAATTTAAGTCTTTCAAAAATGCTTCAATTAGGTATGATGCAATGCGAAACTTTCAAAAGAATTTCTTATACAACGTTCGTTTCTTATCTAAACTAATTTTTAGTATGGATATGTAGGCGAATTTCTGAGATTATTCTCAAGAGTAATTTGATTTTTCTGGAAATAGATTAATTGTGTATGCTGCCATTTTTGTTATTAATCTTTCCAGATGTTATGCTGTGAAAATTAGATAAAGATGTTTTAAAAATAACTGTTACCCCCAATTTAAAAAAAAATGCGATACTATTTTTCTTTGTGACATATCTATTGTTACCACCCACCTTCATTTTTAAGATAATTTTAAAGGTCGAATTCTACCTTTAAATTTGAAAGCATTAATGTGATGTCTTTTTAAAAATGTTATAATTATTCATGTTTGTTTAACTAGTCGAAAATCAGAATCGGTTTTATTTTTAAAAAACTGAAGGAACTCACACATGAATGTTACTAAATGATGTGCAAAATGATCAATGAGTTATAAATATCAGTTATTATGCGCAACTAAATTTAAGTGCAAAGAAAAACCCCTAAAATTGGTAACGTCCGATATTAAAATGCATGAATCATCAATTTAAATATATAAATAGTTAAAATGGGTCGTTCACGTTTTTATAGCAAATCCTTGAAAAAATTCTTTCCGTTTTTCGCAGTTTTAAAGTAACGCCTTACACGCTGACTGATATGTACCATACAGGCTTTGATCTGTGATTCGTTTTTGCACTTGCATGCATATAAATGATACCTTATAATGTCATAAACGAAAAAAAAAATTAGATCTCTAAATAATTCTCAGCGGACTATAAAGATAGATATTCTTTACAGGGTGAATTAGACGCCGAAAGTATTAAATGCATTTAAAACTAATTTATTGTTTCAGAAACAAAAAGAAGTTTCACATGAGGGGGAATTAAAATCCTAAATTTTTTTAAATACCTAGATATGTGCAAAAGCAGATATTTGCGATTTCTTGACATTTTCGCTTCTGGCACTTCTTACATTTATCATCCTTAATGAATAAAATGAATTAAGCCACTAATATTTAATTTTTAATTTAAAAATATAATTTTTAAAATTATTTTACCTGGATATCTTACTTTTATTCATTTGAATTACTGTTAACTGGAAAGTACCATTTAGTGGAGTATTTTTGTATCCAGTAGAATGTCCATCAGTAATGCGTTTGGAAAATCTTATTTCTGTCTGTATTCAAACCTCTCATTGTCCCAGATTAGCTGAGAGAGTTCCGTTTTCCGATTCAATCTCTGCTTTTCCTTATTTTCCCTTATATCTAGAGTTTCCCCCTAATGATATTGAAAAGATCTTACCGTTTTATAGTGTAAATAACCCGAATAACAGTAGAAAATTCGAAAAGATAATTTTCAAGCATAGCCATTAACAGATATAAAAGCGTATTTTGACTAAGTGGAAAACTAAATAGATAACATGGTTCGCCTGAAATCCGACAAAGATTGAATACCTAACAAAATTCAAATAAAATGTACAGTTTTTCAATTTTATTATGGAAATTAAGATCATAATGAATAATTTAGGTATCAAGTTCATCACTAAAGACTCGATCCATTCCAAACCAAAATTTCGCGATCTTTAAAAAGAAAATTCTAAGAAAAGGTGTTTTCTGTTTTATTCCAAGAAACCTTTCTCAACATTTCCTTGGGAGTCTCTTGGGGGGGAGAAGAAACTAGTTTTAGCTTCAATATTCATTTCATATATAAACCGGGTAAAAACGATATCGGATAGCAAAATATTAAGGATTGCGCATTGATAACAAAAATAAGTATTGAACTTAATAGAAATAGACTAGTACATTATCGACTTTCATAAGTCCTAGGTCCGAAATCTAATTTCTGACATATGTGGACATGGTGACCTTGGACGTCAGGTTTAACATCCACACCTACCTTCAAATCGTTGTTTGGAGGGGAATTTGCTCAGGTATCGTCCACGGCATCTGTTCACGATGTAGAATTACGAAATTTATTTCAAAATAATCCTTGTGTTCTTATGTAGGATATTATTATAAAGAAGAGCAGCAATTTCTCACTCCATCAAGACAATTAAAAAAAATGCTAATAGTTCAATGATGAATGGTAGCATTGTTTCCCTTGAATTCAAGCGTATCTTTAAAAAGAAATAAACGCGCCTAAATGATCGGAACCGCTATATAATTATAATATATTTACTCAAAAAGACTTGCGAGCAACCTTTATTTTTCTTCATAGCTTTAATCTAAAAATGAAGAATCTTGTCAATACTGCAACCAATTACTAAAAGTCATGATTACTGTATAAAATATGGCGCATCTATATTTACTTTTAATTTTTATGGCTTCTTTTTCAACCATAAAATATATTTTAATCAAATTTTAGGAGAACAATTTCCCAACTACCGACCGATCGAAGTTATTGACTTCACGATACATGTTTTCCGTGAAACAGATAAAAAAAATAAGTCGAAGGCTATTCTAAGCAAGGAAATCTTACAAGGCTGCCAATGAATCTAAATATGTAATAGCAATTGCCTCCGTTGTGATTTTAGTGCAAAACTAAAACATTTCCATATTTGAAAAAAAAAATACGCAATTTAGTTTCTCATTAGTATGTTAATTCCATCACTTAATCGAACAAAGGTAATTCTCTTCTAATATCTAAATGACATCTTTTCAATTTGCCGTGTTTTCAAATCGCATTAGCAACGAAATCTTAAAAATATCAAATGTCGATGGGTTAATCATGAAAATACTGTAACTATTAGTTAACATGACTCATTTGTTAATTAAAGAAACGGTTCTGTTGTAAGTTTCGTCATATTTTCTTCAGTACATTAATGATTCTGCTCATGTGTATGTCAACCATTGATCAAATTTCTACAAATATAATTCTGCGATTTTCTAGCATCATATTTTTTTACAAGAAACTTAGATGACAGGATTTATACAACTAGAAAGGACGTATTATTTCATTGTAGTTTTAACGATTCTTGCCTGTCTAAATTCCTTTTCTGGTTTACTCATCAAGCATAGTAATTTTTTCTTAAAATTTTAATGTTAAGATGAATCTCGATATAGAAATTATTTTTTAACAGAACATTTTTTCGTCAATTGTTAATTTATAAAATTTTAAAGTCTAAAAAATCTGGATGGGACTCAATGATTTATATTATTACAATGATATATATTTAATATTTGGATGAATCTCAAAAATGAAATATGTGTAAATAATATACTTAAAGTATTCCTTTGTTAGTGATTTCATCTTCCCGAAATTTTATAGGCTGAAGTAATTCGCTGATGTGGATTATAAGAATTATTAACATTCATTTCCATGAAAATATCTCATTGAACGTATAATGGAACGTATTCGTATTTGATTTAAGAAAACGTTCGAAATTGTGGGAAATCTTATCATTATCAAGTTAACTAATGATAATCTTGAGCAATTTTTTTTTGTACTTCTATTAGTTTTTGTATTTTAATTTGTGATCCTTACAAAATTTGGCTTAACTTCCAACAATTTATTCAATTTAGAATGTTCATCTGTTTTGTAACATTTTTGCAGTGAACTTCAGTATTTAATGCTAAACAAAGGCTATTTTACTATAATGGACTGTCTTCAAATTCATGTAATAGAATTGAAATTTTCTATGCTTATAAAATTTTCGACTGCCTTATTTTGAATTTGTGAGCAATTTTGTCGAGATGGATATAACGGAAATGTCTTGAAAATTAAATATGGTACATTTAATGCTGATGATAAATAGATCTCTTCAGTCATTACAGCAATAGGAAATACAATTTTAAGTCCCAGGAGACATCCTTAAATATAGGAATATAAAATTGCGGAAATGAATAGTGTGACAAAAATATGATTAGTAAGCTTAGGTGAGATTTTATTTTTGGTTTAAAATATCGGTTTCGAATTTATTGCAAAAAAAATGTGTTATCCTGAAAATTTTTCTCTATGATCACAATTTCATTTTTATGGATTATGGGAATGAATTAGCTCAAATATGAAATCTAAATTGCTAAAGAAAACAAATGTTTATTTGTTTGCTGCATTATTTCATTTTATAAGTACAAGCAGGTATGTTAAGACTTCATGAAATTGATTAAATATTCTTACAGCACATTAAAGAAGTTATTGATTGCTATTTATTATTATTAATTATGACTCGGTTAATAATAATTATAAATAATTCTATGCATTTTTAAAATTAATAATTGAAATTAGGACATTTGTCTCATGAAATGAATGCTAGTTTGCTCATGAAGTAGTAATAATTACGAAAGTTTACTTTTAAGAACTTTAAAAAGTGATTTTAGATATTAATATTTAAAATTAGTAATTGGATATAAAAATGTTAAAGAAACTTCTGATCTAATTTTTTAATTTTTTTTATTAAATGTTTTCTTGTATCTAATATTTTTTATTTGAAATTATTTTTTACTTAATGTATTTTGCACTATTAAATGTATATTGCACCAATTAAATGCATATTGTAAATGTATATTCCATAATTATTTGATCTAGAAATGCAAACTTATTGTAAATTTGAAAGTGGAAAAAATTATCAAAGTGTTTGTATCGATGAATGATATAAATTATATGTGTATGTTATGTGCGAAGCTTTACGTTTATAGTTTCTGCAATATTTTATGTTCGTTGAATTAGAGAATGTTATATGTATTAATTATATTACTGATTATATAATTATATTATGTGTAATTATTTTTCCTCGTACCATTGAGACTCCAAAAATATTATTTATAAAGGAAATTAAATTTACATTATAGTTTTTTGCACCAGTGCATTAAGCATTTCTATGAAGTTTCCGAAACATTGTCTTGAAATAAAAACTATTGTTTATCATAATTATACAAATAATATACAAAGGATATTTATCAAATGTGATTATTCCCCAGTAAAAAAAGATGTTTTTTTTTTGGAAATTCTGTTTATTTTATAGAAGGTGTTTGGTGATAAATAATTTTTTTAAATAAAAATAGCATTTCTAATAATTCAGATAACCAAATTTTAAGTTAAATACATGTGAAATGAATATAGTACTTTATATTTCTCTTTTAAAAATTGCAGCATCAAAATTGTTTCTGTATATTTCAAATGTTCAATTAAATGTACAAATTAGTTTCTGTTCTGCAATTGTATATATAACACTAAACTTATGATTTTTGCAAGTAGTAAAACGATTATTGGAAAAGAACTCTCATTACTGTAAAGTTCTTCTTTGACTGCATCAGTGTACCTTACCAGTTATTCACCTACGGTAATGGAAATAAATTTGTCATGGTTACCAGTTAATTGTGACATGAACTGAACTTACGCCGCTAATGTTTTGTATTGATGCGTAGAAGTGATGCGCATGAGCATAATGTTTCAAAATTACCAGCTTTTCCACAAGTGAGCACGAACGAATATGCAACTTAAGAAGAGAAGGAAGGAAAAAACAAACACGATTTCGAATGTTATTCAGTACCACAAATACTACTTTCTTTACTTTCTTGTCTTCTCTTCAACTTATAATGCATTATGCGAGAAGGTTAGTGATATCAGATATATGAATTGGTGAAGGCTTTATTGGTTAATGGAATGTCCACCCATTATAAACTATATATCGAATATGTCGTGATCAAGTGATGATGGCTGTTGCAAGGGGAAAAAACCTCTTCCTTCGATTAACCATTGCAAGTAAAAAAAAAAAAAAACTTGCCTTTGATGAACTGTTGCAAATAAAATAAAAACTTGCCTTTGATGAACTGTTGCAAATAAAATAAAAACTTGCCTTTGATGAACTGTTGCAAATAAAATAAAAACTTGCCTTTGATGAACTGTTGCAAATAAAAAAAACAAACTTGCCTTTGATGAACTGTTGCAAATAAAAAAAAAACTTGCCTTTGATGAACTGTTGTAAATAAAAAAAAAACTTGCCTTTGATGAACTGTTGCAAATAAAAAAAAACTTGCCTTTGATGAACTGTTGCAAATAAAAAAAAAAACTTGCCTTTGATGAACTGTTGCAAATAAAAAACAAACAAACTTGCCTTTGATGAGTTGTTGCAACTGAAAAAGAAAAAAAAACTCTTGCCTTCGCTGAACTGTTGCAAGTGAAAAACTGTTGGCTCTAATAAACTGTTGCAAATAAAAAAAATCTTGCAAGAAGAAACTAAAAAAGAAAAAAAAAATCTTGCAAGAAGAAACTAAAAAAGAAAAAAAAAATCTTGCAAGAAGAAACTAAAAAAAAAAAAAAATCTTGCAAGAAGAAACTAAAAAATCTTTGTCTACAATTAAAAATAAATCCTCTTGCACAGCTGCAAAAAAAAAAAAAAAAAAAAAAAAAAACTACTTTAATGTAAAGGAAAGAAACTGCTGCATGAATAAAATCTACTGCAGATAAGTTTCCAGGCTCAAGACTGATTCTTCACAGTTAAATCTTCTCTTAATTCATCTGGGAACTCTAAAAGCCATCCTCTCAGGTCAACATCCATAATCTATTTCTACGTGTATGTAGAAATAAATCGGCCTTCTTTCACCAGCAGATGATCAGTCTTAAAATTACAAGTTTGAACTTCTCAACTAGTTGACGAAATTGCCTGTAAATTAGAATCCTTTAAGCGGAAACGGCGAGAAAAAACTATTCTTGAAAAGAAAGACGGGCAATTTGGTGGGAGGCAATTGTTAATGCCACATCTTTCTGCTATTCATTAGTCGAATGCATTGTATCGACCACTGAACGTTTGTGAAGTGAAATGATTCTGAACGCTTAAAATTGCATTATCAAAACGAAAGCGTTGCATCGAAAATTTATTTATGCATCCGTTGAAAATGCTATTTTTCAATCTCTTCAAAAAATATATGTTCCATCATTACGGACAAATTAATCGCACTTTTCCATGCTTGTGGAGTGGACTTGGCACACTAGCAGTCTCATAAAGTAGTTCTTCTTTTTGCATTATTTAGTTGAATGCTGCAGTGTTCAACCTAGTATTGTAGACTGTAAAAGATGTTTTCTGTGAACATTGCTTCTTCGAATAATTTTGCTCTGCTTGTATAAATATTGCTGATTTATGTGCGATAATGACCATATCATATATTCATAGTATTTATACTTGTTGACCATATTATATATTTATGATGCTGCAATTTCGGATGAATACTATGTGTAATAGCGTAATAATGATTTTATAAAATAATTTGCTATAAACTCGTAATAAAAAAAATATTTTTAGCATAGAATTAGTATGAAATTGAAAGAAAATGTTCGTTAAAATATTCTTAATATTGGGAGATAATACTTGAAAAATGCAGTTGTATTGCGCTGGTGCAACAAATAACTCCGATGTCTGTTTAATTCGAAAAGAATTAATCTGTTTTACATAATGAACATTTCAGCAAATGTTTTTCTGAAAATGAAAAAAAAAAAAATCATTTTATGATACTTTCTTTGATAAATTTTATATATTTTTAAGTAATCATTTAAAAAAATCTAGTATGTAATATTAAAATCATTAATTAAATATTTTTTTAACTGTTCACAAAGTTAACCGACTTTTTACTATGTATATCTGCTCAAGTCATAATCTATAAAACCTATTCCAGCCGATTTATACTTTGGAATTTTAATTCGTTTCCAAAACTTACCATTTAGGGGAAATGCAAGATATTAAGAATCTTTGCATGTTTTGGAGTCTCAGTCTCAAATCAACATTAATTTCACACATGTGCAAGTGACATGAACATCTTTTAATGTTGCCTGTTCAAACGGACTGCATGGGACAGGCCAGAATTTTAGGCTTGTTTATAATCTTGCATTTAAAATATTTCCTTTTAATAAAACAGGAAATACTTTAATTGATATCGAAGTTTATTCTATTCGAATTATATTGAAATTTATTAATTCTATTAACATTCATTTTCATAGAGGGCTTCTAATAAAATTAAAAAAAGAAACTTCTAGATATTTCAGAAAATTTCTCTTTTCCTGAATTTCATTGTTTTTTCATTATGTATTTCCTGCAAGTCAGAAATACGTTTATAAATCGATAAAAATATTTGAATGAAAAGTTGCATTGAAAATTAAAATCATGCAGGACAGCTAAACTAAAATAAAAACATTATTCCTAGAAATCTGACCACATTATTTCCCATTTTATTGTAAATGGTAATGATTTGTGTTCAGATTAATGAAATATTATTTATTAAAATTCATATATTAACCCTATATTGCATAATTATTTACATTATTTAAAATTTTTCATTCATTTATATTTTTATTATGATTTTAAAAAATTTGTTACATTTTAAATTAGGTGTAGGGAATCTTATATACAAAGAAATCTTAGTTTAATTTATAAGAATTTGAGTTCGTTTTGCTTTAAAAAATCAATTTTAAATAACTAAGCCGACAAGTTAATATTTGCAATGTATTCTAACTATTCATTTACATTTGTTTACACAGTTGTGATTGAAAAAATAAATTGTGCAATATGGGGTAAAACTTTGTCACGTTACTTGTGGAAGAATCTAATATAAATGTAGTTATTTCGTAGCTGTTATTGTGCATTTCTAACTTGTATTTATGATGTTTAAGGGGGAAATGAGAAATATTCAAAAAATATAAAAAAAAGAAAGAAAATTTTTAAAAAATTAAAGAAAAAAAAAAAAAAGAAAAAATGAAAGAAAAGAAAAAGAAAAGAAAAAAAAGAAAGAAAAAAGAAATTTAAAAAAAATGCAAAAAAAAAATGATCATTAGAAAAAGAAAATAAAAAATGAAAAAGAAAATTCCATTCCCTCTTCTTTAAAATGCTTATACTTGTAACCAGTGTATTTTGATATTTCCTTTATGTTTCATAAATTTTGTGCTTAGTTTATAAAACATACTATATATTTATATTCTTTTTATAACAATTTCAAGTTTATGACGCTTGTAGCACATTGACTGCCACGAAAATTTTGCGGAAATGGATGTAAAAATATTGAATCACTCTTTATAATTACTATAATCTGAAGACTATTATAATCGAATCAGAAGACTATGTATTTCAACATGTTCAAATGATCTAATGTATGGAAACCTGAGTTACAATGTTTTTTATGCTAAAATTGTGATTTTTGCTATTTGAAATGATAATTCTTTGTTTAATGAAATGGTGCAAATATACAAGTATTCATTGTTGGATTTTGAGGCATTAAGGCTATCAATCTATTAATTGTTTGAACCAAAAATCAATCATTTCAGTTTTCAATAATTAATGCGATTTTTACAATTTAAACTGTCTAAACAGTGATTCAGGAAAAAATTGCCTTTATTGCATATTTTTAATGTCTTGTTATATAGCGTTATTTTTTTTGCACATGATGCAGTGTGTGCACTTTCTTTAAATATATAAATTTTATTATTAGTAATACTTTTACAATAATTAAAAATTGAAAAAATACTGATGTGCTAAATTTTATTAAACGAAATAATTTAACTTTTAAATGCATCACTATTATAAAAATGTCTAGTTTGGAATGATAGGAAGTTTTTTGTTACTAAATTTTATTATCAATATGACATTAAGCTTTCAGAACTTTTTGAGCAAACTGGATTTTCTGTAAATTAACAATATTTATTAAATTATTATATATGTGACACGAATCTTATTTTTGTTTCATAATGTGCTGTAAGTAATAATAAACTGTTCTCTTCAGTCTTATTTGACAAAGATAAGGCTGAATTGTATTACTGTTCGTTTCAGTATTCTGAGACGACTATTATTCGATGATTCTATCTCACTAAGGGGTTAGACGCAAAATGATGTGCGCATTTCCAGAATTTACTTTATTGTTAAACTAGCCGCCTTTGGCGACCAGCCGGTTCGCCAATCTTAATGTTCGTTAAAATTTTAATAATTAAATATTTTATGCAATTTCTACTTTAATAGCTTCTTCATCAAAATATTTTAAAACTTCAAATTTTGATTATCATATAATTCATTCATAATATTATAAAGGCCTTCAGTCATAACGTAATGTGTATCTCTCTCATTTTCTGTTAGCACCCGTAGAATTTATGCTTTAAATTAAAGTGGAAAGAATTTATCTTCAATTAATATAATAATATTTTTTACTGAAACAAAGCATTTTTTTATAATCTGATTACTGAAAATAGTCACTCAGCGTTTAAACTTTATGGGCACTAAAGAATATCTTTTTTAATTTATGTAATATCTCAAGAGTTGGTCAACAAAATTTTCTTAGATTCATTATGAGCAGATCGATTAATTAACAATGTTTAAATTTAAAAGAATCAAACACTAAGAAAATAAAACGAATCGTTTAAAATAAACGGTTGAAAACAGGTTTTTAAAAAACTACTTAAAAAACGATGTACTTAAAACTATAAGCATATACAAAAAATATATAACTAACATAAATACAATTTACTTACAAAAGCATGCAACTAACCCAAAAATAATTTAAATCATCCATTGATAACGTTGTCATGGCAACAATCAGAACAGAATGCGCATGCGTGAATTTTCTTCGCCGGTTACGTAACGCAAATACGTGATTTTTTCTACGCCAGTTGGGATAACGCTATGCGGATTAGAAATTTTTAATTTCCTTTATTCTGTTTTATTTTAATTCAAAAGTACTTCAGAATGAATCTGAAAGATTGATTCATTAACAATGTTTAATTTTAAATGCATCAAACATTAAGAAAATAAACAGAACCGATTGAAATAATCCGCCGAAAAATTTTAACCCTAGCCTCATTACTGTTGGGAGAAAAAAAACTGAAGACTTTCTCGTTTGGCGCTGGGGATAATGGAAGATTTTTTTGGCGGAAAAGTTGGCGGTGGGGAAAATGGAAGATTTTTTTGGCAGGAAAGTTAGTTTTTAATTAATAATTAAAATTCTAATTAAAAATTCGAAAAAAGAAACCCCAGGTGCACATTCCCAACCTCCAAGGTATACATGTACCAAATTTGGTAGCTGTATGTCAAACGGTCTGGCCTGTAGAGCGCCAACACACACACACACACACACACACACACACACACACACATTGAGCTTTATTATAAGTACTAGCCGCCTTTGGCGACCAGCCGGTTCGCCAGTCTTAATGTTCGTTAAAATTTTAATAATTAAATATTTTATGCAATTTCTACTTTAATAGCTTCTTCATCAAAATATTTTAAAACTTCAAATTTTGATTATCATATAATTCATTCATAATATTATAAAGGCCTTCAGTCATAACGTAATATGTATCTCTCTCATTTTCTGTTAGCACCCGTAGAATTTATGCTTTAAATTAAAGTGGAAAGAATTTATCTTCAATTAATATAATAATATTTTTTACTGAAACAAAGCATTTTTTTATAATCTGATTACTGAAAATAGTCACTCAGCGTTTAAACTTTATGGGCACTAAAGAATATCTTTTTAAATTTATATAATATCTCAAGAGTTGGTCAACAAAATTTTCTTAGATTCATTATGAGCAGATCGATTAATTAACAATGTTTAAATTTAAATGCATCAAACACTAAGAAAATAAAACGAATCGTTTAAAATAAACGGTTGAAAACAGGTTTTAAAAAAACTACTTAATAAACGATGTACTTAAAACTATAAGCATATACAAAAAATATATAACTAACATAAATACAATTTACTTACAAAAGCATGGAACTAACCCAAAAATAATTTAAATCATCCATTAATAACGTTGTCATGGCAACAATCAGAACAGAATGCGCATGCGTGAATTTTCTTCGCCGGTTACGTAACGCAAATACGTGATTTTTTCTATGCCAGTTGGGGTAACGCTATGCGGATTAGAAACTTTTAATTTCCTTTATTCTGTTTTATTTTAATTCAAAAGTACTTCAGAATGAATCTGAAAGATTGATTCATTAACAATGTTTAATTTTAAATGCATCAAACATTAAGAAAATAAACAGAACCGATTGAAATAATCCGCCGAAAAATTTTAACCCTAGCCTCATTACTGTTGGGAGAAAAAAAAATTGAAGCCTTTCTCGTTTGGCGCTGGGGATAATTGAAGATTTTTTTGGCGGAAAAGTTGGCGGTGGGGAAAATGAAAGATTTTTTTGGCGGGAAAGTTAGTTTTTAATTAATAATTAAAATTCTAATTAAAAATTCGAAAAAAGAAACCCCAGGTGCACATTCCCAACCTCCAAGGTATACATGTACCAAATTTGGTAGCTGTATGTCAAACGGTCTGGCCTGTAGAGCGCCAACACACACACACACACACACACACACACACACACACACATTGAGCTTTATTATAAGTATAGATATCATCCTCCTTTCTTTTCACCTCTATTTTGTCGAATTAAACCCATCCTAACGCATGCGCAAAAGCACGGAGGATTTTAGAATCCGTTGGTAAACAATGTTTTTATTTGAAAGGCGACTTAAAACAAACTAGCTGTTTATAATCATAAATTTAAAGAAGTTTATCGATCATAATTGTAGAAAAAAATCTCATAAATTTAATAATATTCAGGATTCTTCAAAGCTTGGATAAATATATTTTCTAATAAAATTTAAACACCTTCGAACGTCAAATATTTAATCTATTGTTTTAAATATCGCAGGAATTTTTCAGTTTAATTCACTGCAAAAATGTGATATGTGTGCCAATTGCTTGAGACTACCGTTAATACAACTAACCTTCTTTCTGTCTTTTTAAATTCATGTTGCGAAATTATTAGTCACTAATTAACCAAATTTTCCATCGAAATATTATTTTGCTATAGTAGATTTGAATGATAGAATAATACTTAAAATGAGTCCCATCTTAATATTTGCGATTACTTCTTGTTCTATTTTAATCAGTTTCTTTCGCGCTGTATATTGAAGAGCAAAATTTGCGAAAAAATCATTATTCATCTTTTTTAATGCAAGACCAGGTCGAATCAATTGTGAATTAGACAAACAATTGACTTGAAACTTCTTAATAATCTTCAAAATAAATAAAAAAAAAAATTAAAAAAAACCTTGAAAATTCCTTTAAAGGTTTAAAAAAAGTTTTTTTTAATAATATAAATTACCTGTCTGTAGTTGAATACACAACCGGATAAGTGATATGAATTTTTGTAATTGAACTGTCGAGAGGTGGTTTTTACCGTATTTGCATAGTTGAAAGTTTACATCTTAGATTACTAAAGCATTGACTTCCATACTATTCTTGTACATGACTATATTGATTAAGTTGCCAAGATTTGCGAAATTGAGAATTTTATTTTAGTATTTTCCTGATTAGCCCATGGAATAATTTCAGAATTTGGATATTCTATTGTCAATTTAATCCACTACTTATTGTGCATTATGTTATATACCTAACAATGTTTTATCGCATGAAAGCTGAAGCCAGTTAAATTTGTTTTTGTATTTTGATCGCATACAAATCTTTTGCAATATAATACAGTGCCTAATTAAAAAAAAATGTTGTTCTGATTCAAACAATTTTCTTCAGATTACTCGCAATAAAAATATTTAATTGATAATCTTTATTGTTCGGAATGTTTTTTATTTTAATTGGACCACAACTGAATTGCAGTTGATGATTTAATTATTCATTAGCAGACGATTTGGTTTTTTTTATTCGACTTCGTTGCAGGAACTAAATGCTAGTTTCGCACTTAAATGGTGCTCACAAATTTAAATTAATAAATAGTTTTTCATTAGTCGAAATGGATGCTCTTTTAGTTGCTTAAAGCATTTGCGACTCCATTTATAATATAAAATGCTTAAATTAGAATAGGAAGATATTTTAAAACATGTAATTGTGCTAAACTTGTAGTATCGAAGTTGGACATAAGGAAAAAAATTGGGTAAATACAACGAAGATATATTTTTGGGGGGATGTTTCAGCGAAACGTTAATTATTAGGCCTAAATATGCACGAGTCTGCCTATAATTGTGCGGAAATTTTTTAAAAGAATGATACTTTCAAAATAAGGCTATTTTTAGTATTCTTTTTATCTTAAAATTCTTCGAAAATTCTAAACTATTTCATATTATCCTTTCTACAGATTACGAGTGTTCAATATTCAACATTAATAGTACGTAAATTTAGCAAAGTAATTCATATATATTTTTAAAAGTTTTTTTCTGTTGCTGCCTTGTATGAACTTAACGAAAAAAGTAAATTTTTTTAGATCTACAATATACTTAAAAACTACAAGTTGGTTTCTTGTTCTAAAATCATTTTCATCTCATGAATTTTAGAAATGGAATTTCAGTTATTAAATCATTGATAATTTGCAGAAATTTACAGGAAAAATAGTGTTTAAAAATTTTACAGAATCGTAAATATAAAACTTGTGATAGAACAGTTTATATCTATTATAACCCATATTCTCTCATACCCGAAATTTGAATCGAGCAGACAACAATAAAGCCGTGAATGTAACTTTTGAATTTAAAATGCGTCAATCCGAATGATTCGATGTATTGCAGTTCCACAATTCATATATTGAAGTGTTTTAACGTATAAATTTAACCGTTAATTTTTTTTGCTCATAATTTTTAAATCGATCAATAATAAAGAAAGCACGGGGGAAGCAGTTTCTCTTCATATAGGTAAAAGTATTTCGTAGAACTTTATTTTGCTGTCCTAACTTCTATCTACTTGGCATGCTAACAATACGAGGACTTGCTCCCCATCATATGGTTTGAAATAATTTTTGAAATGCACTGCACCACATATGAGGCTGCTAGTATGTTTTCTCGAACAATTCGAAAATATTGAAGGCGATAAAAGTTGATCAATGATAAATATTTTTAAAGATATTATTGTATAAATAAAATTCTTGCAAATATATACGAAAATTTTCCCACGCGAACATTATAATTCTAAAATTTTTTTTTGTTCAATCCCAGTTCTGCTATTGAGTGAAAACGAGTAAGAAACGCAGGGGAAATAATTTAGAAAATTTATTTTAATGATTTTTTAGGTTAAAAATGAATGATTTCTTAATTAAAACACCTCAAAGAAAGACTTGGGTATATCGGATTCAAAATCTAATTTCCATTAATTTATTGCTAAATTATTCAAAATTGAGAGGTAAGCTCATGTTATATAAAAATGCAGAACTAAGCAATGCTGTGCAAGTTATGAATATAAAAAAAAATTGCATCATATCCAGCAAGATAAAAATATTTTACTTATTGAAATTTTTAAAAACAACTATAATCCATAATTTTTCGTTTCTGTGAGAATATTTGATCAAAGTATGGAAATACGAGACACATATCAAAGTTACGAATTGTACGCAAAAATAATAAAGATATTTACCTAATTTTTGTTTTCCACGGCTTTTCATTCATTTCGAAGAAATTTTCCTCAAATAACTCATTCTCCTTCATTCAAAATTAAAATTTGCATATTTTAGGAAAATAAAATGGTGTTAAAAGCCACAAAAAAGACTTATTTTACAAAATATGAAACGACCTCGTGATTCTATTTGAACTTCTGTTTATATTTAAAATAAAATTAAAATTCTGATTTGAATATCACTTTTGAAATTCCACTGCTTGGCAAGAGCTATGCAAAGTATCTTATTTTCTAAATATTTTAAAAAATAGAATAACAAAAATAGTTTCCACGAGCTTTAAATGATATTCAATTATTATTATTTTTTTCATTTTGAATTCTTATTAAAATCTGAAGATCTGAAATGAAGCATTTGAACTTATGTTCATGGTTTAGTTTAGTATTTCATCTATAGAGAAATGCGAGGAAGTGGCAATTTATTTTGGAAGATGAAACAAAAACAATTCCGATATTTGGATGAATGATTCGGCTTGAGAGCGAAGATAACCGAAGATTATTCCTGAGTGCTTGATCAAATGTGGTTTTAGGTTACCAGCACTACAAAAGTAAAGATTTAAACATTCCTGTTTGTGCCTTTTTGAGAAAACTGTTGTTTTTCTATAATTTTGGAAAATAAATAAGACATTGAATGTATGTTAGAGAAAGTTTCTTGCTTCATATTTCCATGTTCAATGTTTACACGTTTGAAGTCCTGCATTTATCTAGAGAATTTCATCAATGACAAATTGTTTCTGTCATTCTTCTTTCAACCAACTAAAATTCAGCTAGATCATTGTCACTTAACGGAATATAGAAGAAACATTTATTTAGCATGTAAATCAAATTGAAGAATTTTTTTTCAAGTGACTTGCTAACTCAAAATTGAAATTTCTTTTGAAAATGGTATGGGGTATGCTTTCCAAAAACATTTCTCATCTTATGAACTTGGGTAACTTTTTTAGTTATTCAAATACTTTCTCTTGAGGTAGTTATATCTTATTTAATATTTGTTTGGTTACGAATGAAGCAATCTGAAGTCCGCGTCATTGCTAATAGTCAAAAAAATTTTTTATTCCCACATATGGTAAGAAATTCTGTTTCTCAAAGGCTGTTCTGTATTGTTTATAAATGCATCCATTCATGATTTAGATTCAATATATGTGAATACTTTTTGATTCACAATGGTAGAACAGGTAATGGTTCTCGTATTCTATTAACAACTGCTTTCGAGCTCATGTTTTCAAATACAATCGATTTTTTTCTCGTTTTCTTGGTCGATTTAGACTTTGTCGCTATTTTTTCACATTGATATTAGTACAAAATGCCTGTTTACAAAAAAAAAAAAATTGTTTGTAGATTTTCTGTGTTTGATAGTTTATATTAGCTCGGAATAGGATCCATTTTAGAGGTCAGATGACATTTTTCAGGTACTTCAATTATTCATTTACCATATGCGTAGAATTCCAAAAGGAATATTCATTTTGCAGTGCTTAGGAAATAATTGCCTTCTATCAAAACTTTGTTTTGTTATTTTCAAATATTTGCTCCATTGTTAATGTTTTCCGTAATGTATATTTTTATATTTATACGTTTTACAGTAATTTAAAATAAAGGAAACTCCTCTATTTCTAGGTTGTGGAGAACCGTCTCATAGAATATGTAATTTAATTAGAATTATCTCAAAGAAATAATTCTGATCATCGATTTGTGATAAAATGACTGAAAATTAAATAGCATTTATGATTTTCTGAATGGTTAAGGAAAATAAAAAATTTCATTTTTACAGAAATAAAATATTTTTTCAATATTTTGCTCTCGCTTTAGCGTTGTCATTAAAATCATGAGCTCAAAAAACCGTTTCCCTAAATATCCGTCTTACATATGAGCCAGATGCATGTTAATAAAGTAATTTTGAAGGATTAGATGTATTTTTTTTTTTTTTTTTTTTTTTTTACTTTTAAAATTTGTTAGTGCCCTCATAATGAATTATTTTACGTTTTGACTGTTTCTTATTTAACATCTGAGTTTTACAGTTATTTACTGAATTGCGTGCTTGAAAGTTCGTCTTTTGCGGATTTTACTGACTGTTCGTTCTTCTCTTTTCTCCATCTATATCCCATCGAAAAACAAAAGGAACTTTTACTGTGAAATTAACTTTTCACAAATCGCCGCTTCGGATTTGGACGTATGAAAATACTGGAAAATTGAGCTGTACATTTAACATGCTTCGAGGGAAAATTAACTAGCGTTTCAGGTGCAGTTGATTTGTTTCCTAGTCAGTCGAATCCATTAAGATATTTTACCACTCTTAAAATGGGTTTTTAATTAATCTGAGATTTAATATTAAATTTTCATGTAACTGTACCCGACGCGTATGAATTAAATAATTTTTCTGATAATAAACTCCTGAAATGTTAAGTTTCGTTGAAAATTTAACCAGCACTCTCAAATTAGGAATAATTTTCCTCATTATAATAAAATATCCTCATAATAATAATCATACTTTTATTTCCCTATTAAAATACGTATGACATTTACAGTTTAAATTTTTTTTCCCGTATATATTAATCGTATACTAAGAAACAATTTAAAATTTCTGTGGTAAAAACCAGCACAGAATGTTAAATATAAATCAAAATAATTTTGTATTGTATGTTAGTGTAATTGACATTGTGATAGTGGGTACCATGGTTATTTTTGAATAAAGAGATATTTTTAATATCTCGTTATTCAGATATCCCATACATGATCTTTTTTAGAAATCACTTTATCTTATCCTTCTGATCTCAAAAATAATCTGGAGATAAAAATTTCGAAAATTCTTTTAAAGCTTAAATTTTACATAGAAACAGAAACTGTTTCTAACCTTTTAATATTAATCTTGATCTTAATATTATACGTTTTCGGTTTCCTTCGTCATACTTTGGGATGTACGGTAGAAAAAGGTAATAAAACAATCCAACGGGCAATTGCTTTATAGATTTTAATTCCGAATGGAAATGATAAGTTGAAGAAGCATAAATTTCTAAGTAATGCAGGATCATACGCTAAGAATAATATCTCTCAATAATAAGCTGTAAAGAAAAGGTTGAATAAATTTTTTCTGTATAAAGATTTAGAAAGTTTACATAAAATGATTAATGGTTATAAATTTATTATATTGATACAAAAAAAAACCCCGTTTCATAGTTCTGTAACATTAGTTCAATTTTCACTTCTTGGATATCTGACCTTCCAATATCTGATTACACTAAAAAACGCAAACATTAGTTCTGTGGAGCAACAATTAAATAAGGTATTTAATTCGTTTTTTATTAGTCTATCACTAGGAATACTGATGCCTGTTTATTTTAAAAAGAAATCCTGATTTAAAAAAAATAATACATGCTAGCAACATCTTAAAATAGAAAGTTAAATATGATTTTTTTTCTTTTCACTTCAGGTCAGTTAAAAAGAAGCTTGGTCTAAAATCAAATCAAATTAAATTAAATATTTATGAATGATGTTTCGCCATATTCAAAATATCCATAGGCCGCAGTGGCCTCGTGGTAAGATCTTGTTTTCGGGACTAAAGGGTTCCAGGTTCGAGACCCGATTACACCTAAGTGCAGTCATATAACTGAGTTTGGTGCACGTTAAATCCATCGGGGACAATAGTTCTCCCGCTGGTTTGGAAATTTCTAGATGTGGGGTGCCAGATCAAGTGTAAACCTCATCATCTCGCCTTGATTTAAAATGATGAGGTACGTCCCATAATAGCCCTAGTGTTGCTTTAAAACGAGACGTTAATATATGTAAACCAAACTAAACTCAAAGTACCCATTGGCTTCTTTTCGAATTTGTGAAATGAAACAAAATTCTAAAATCATAGGTATACCCAAGTGATAAACTTATGCTTAATATTCTGAAGAGGAATTTTGCTGCTTAAATCCTATTTACTTCTCATAATAGATTTTATTGCAATATTTTATTTATTGATGCCTTGTATTGTTATCTCTGGTGTGGCGACACATTTTCAATGTAGGCCCAAAGCTCAAGCGGAATTCTCCGCAACAATTTAGCAAATGAATGAAAATAATACTTTAGCGTCTTGTCAAAGTAGCCTCGATTGGAGCTGAATTCCTAACATCGCCACGCCTGGGAATATCATTGTTATCTTTTGTTAAATCAATGTGAATTTATCAAGCACTAAAGCAAGCCATAATCATCTGTTAAATAATTTCGGAATTGGTTTGTGTAGTTGTCAGTGGCGTAGAGAGTCGACTATTATTATCTTTTTGCTTCTTCCCTTTTCATATTTGCCTTGGCTCAATTAATGTAATGAGCGGAATGATCCGCACAGTTCACCATGAATGTTCAATCATTACCAGGCAGGGAATAATATGCTCTCGCTTAATGTCAACTGCCGTTACACATTTCTTGAGCATATTACGAAAAATGTCCCAAGATTTAGGGCCGAAACGATTATCATACTAATTAAATAGATCATATTTTTGAGTATAATTCGAACCTTTGCCTTATTATTATTCAGAATTTATAAAACCATTAAAAAAGAAAGGGAAAAAAGAACTGTTATACAGCAAAACTCGTCGATACATGCCATTTATTTAATGAACATCCTTAATGAATAAAGTTTGAAACATAGTCGTGTCTCTGACGCAATAGTAAATATACTATAGTCAGTGGCAACTCAAGTTCTCAGTGCAGTGAAAAGTTGCATCTCCTTACGCTCCGGTAAATATCCGGCACATATAGTATCCTCTCCTCTGTCCATCTTGCAGAATTGCAAAATCCATCACTAATAGTTTTATAGTCATTAAGTTGGTTATCTATAAACGTTTTTCAGTAATCTGAAATATATCAGATCAGTGAAGGATTAGTGATGCTTTTTGTGCGAAATATTATGTAGAAAAATTTACTATATTTGATGAGTATTACAAAATATAATACGAGTACGTTATTGGCTTCGTTACAAGATCACTGAAATTTGTATGCAATGACTAGTTTTCCATTTATAGCTTTCCATTTGTGTTTTTGAAAGCCCGAGAGGGACCTGGTTATAAGAAATAACAATATTTATAATTTGTCGAAACTACATCACACTTCATCCGGGTCTCTCTATTCTGGATTGAACATTCGGTTATGTCTCATGCAGACAACGGAATCGCAATAACCCTATTTAAATTTGATATATTTAAAATATAATAGAATCATATACTGAACCATTTAATTGAAATTTAGAACATTTAATTTCACTCAACAGGAGTGCATAGAAAGTATAATAATGGAATTTTATATGAATTAGTTGTAAAAAATGGATATTGGTTTTCAGGCTGAAATGTGGGGATATATAAGCACAATTAGCATTTTAATATTTTTGTACAATTTTTCTATTATTGCACTTCATGATGCTAAAGGGATAATTTCGCTATAAATGATCATATATCTATCAAATAATATTCTCAGTCGAAATCTCAGCAGTATGTAGAAACGCCACATCAGTCACGCAATATTATGAAATACAAAGAGATGAAAAATATTAAACTAATGACCAACAAGGACAACTATTGAAATAATTAAACGTCAATCACCATTGACCCTTTTAAGACTAATGTATTAAGCCTTAAATGATTCATTAACTGCTTTCATAATTGAAGACTAAAAGGGATGAAGTAATAAAAGCTAAAAAGTTGGGGATCGCAACACGTAAGCAAATCACATTAGTGACGTCTGTATAATTAATCCAGTTTAACTAAATTTAAATGAAGAAGACTATCATTTACTGTTCACGTTTACAAACACAAGAACGACGTCAGTACTTTACTTTATTCGTTTTATTTTTTTCTTCTTGCGAAATGTTTAGAATAATTTTATTCATTTATTATTTTTAATTCTCAGCTCTTGCCACTGACTATAAATTGTCTTCACGACGCTTTTTTAAACAAATGCACCATGCAGATACAACCGGGCAGTAATCCTTCCTTTCTCTCTACGGCACTGACCGTTACCCTAAAAAAAATATCGTTCAAATACAATCCATTTGTACGCAATAAACATTCATCACATTTCATTTGATAAGCGGGGATGCACGAACAGAAACTGTGGCTTGCCGAACATTGTGGGATTCGTTCCCGGTCGCAAGGAATGTCGTGTCGGGTGAATCCCTCGAAACGCTCGAAGAACGATGGTGATGAGGCGGAGCCAGAAGTCGAATCGAGACGCTGATCAAAGGGGTGGAACCTCTCAGCATTCTACATGTACAGTTCGGTAACTGTGTTAAAAATTCATCGCTTGCATATGTATATTTAGAATATAATTTTATTATAAACATTTGAATTGTGATTACAAGATTTTGTCAATAATATACAGTAGACTCTCCTACAACGAGATTAACAAACCGCGTATTAATGACTACACGTTATGAGCAACTTGGTACTCTTTTTGTAAATGAATTTGTCTAACAGGGCGATTCCTTGTAATGAAACTTCTTAACTTCGTTGTAGAAGAGTCTACTATATAATGTATGATTCATAAATTTAGAAGGTAGGTTTTGTAATAGGAAACCAACTATCATTTAGCTTAGTTCCTTGTTTCAAAGCTACCTTAGATGAAAAAAATTGATACTGTAATGATGAAAATGTTCAAGGAGCATTTTCTCGGTAAGTTTGATTATATTTTCTTTAATCCATCGTGCCCTACTTTCATTAAACATTCTCATAGTGCTTTCCTTTCTATATCCTTTCCGTTTACAATAAAAATCAAGAAAACTGCTCTGGCTTAAAATATTTCATTAAAATTAACGGATGAACTTTATTTAAACTGAGTTACTTTTTAAGTTGTTAATTAATGTTTTTGCATTTTTAATTTTTCGCATTTGTTATTGGGACTAAATTTTCGGGTTAAAACAATAAGACTTGTGATAAGTTCTGAGAAGCCTGATTTAATGTTTTAAATGAAAACTATTTTATTTAGCCAATAACAATAATGGAAGTAGTTCAATAGGTAAATAAAAGTATATTTATTAATGAATTTGATTGACTAATATTTCATCAAGGCCAAATGTGTGAGTTTAAAGTGTCATTTTCTTTAAGAAATATATGGCTATAAAATTAAGTCATAATGTTGAGAGAGTTTTTATGTTGTGAGAACGCCGTTACTGTTACCTTCAACTTTTTAATTTTCTACTTAATTTATTTTTAATTAAAATATCTATAATCCTATCCATAAATCCGTCATTTTCTACTAGTGTTATTTAATGTAAGAGAATATTTTTGCTGTTACCCTTGTTAGACAGAATATAATGAATTTTCATAATGTTTTGAATAATCAATTATAATTTGCAAAATTCCTAATGATGCGTAATCGTTATTCAAATCACCACATCCACGCATCAATCGTAACGTAGAAATATCAGATGAAAGTTCATGGGAAAAAAAATGCGGACAAATCGGAACTGGATTATCAAAATGGTAAACTACTGCTTAAGAGCCCCCCCCCCCCCCCGACTTTCGGGAGGCTGAAAACCTCAGATTTTTTCTTTGGTATTTTCAGAGTATTCTAATTGTGTACCGTAATTTATTTTATGAGAATCGCGCATCACTCTCATAATCGTTCATCATCTTTTGAGAATCTGCCCCCCTCCCCCCCCAAAAATCATTTACAGACTTGTGCGAATTTAGTTTTTTCCGTATTTGGTTCACTTACATACAACAGAATATATTTTGTTGTATAATATATAAATTTTCAAATATTTAATTATTTCACTATTTTGTTTAAAATTATTTCTACATTTTTTATACGCTGTTAATTGAATCTCATTATTTTAAAAATGAGTTCTGAAGTTAAATAATTTATTTCGTTTAGTCAAATTTGTTAAACTTGTAGGCTATAATGGTTAAACTTGTAGGCTATAATTTCTGATATGTACATCGAATGATTGAATTTTTAGTAAATAAATCAATGTGTTACGTCATTTAAAACGCCAAAATCGCTTATTGTCTCAATATCTCAAGTGTCCTTCTTTATTATGGAGATTTAAATAACAATGTCTCAAATATGTATCATATAATTAGGAGGTCAAATAAATACATAAATGCAAAGTTTAATGGCTGTTTATATTAAATTTAAAATCAATAATAAAATAAAATCTGATTTTGGTTCTTTGGAAGGAAACTTGCATTGTCTAAGGGCTCCTACACATTTGAATTCGGCCCTGTTACGAGTATATAATCTAAGTTAAAATAATTAGTATAAAAAATGTGTGGGATTGCGAATTTTTTCTAAATGCCAGTAAGAAAGAATTCGAAGTTGTCATTATTTGATGATACCGGCGAACAATGAAAGAATGAGAATTTTATTCTATTAAAAGATTCAAAGAAAATGGTTTTATAAACCAATTCAATGGAAGCATTGCTCGCAAACTTTAATTAGGTGATTAATTAAATGGTGATGATTAGGTGATTAAATGATGATGAATGATGATTAGGTGATTTAATTACTGAATAAATATAGAATGGGTAATTTTCTTCTACAAATAGTGGATGCGAATACATTGTGCAGATTCGAATTGATAACATAATTCGAGGAATTTAAAGCGCCTAATTTTCATAAGTATTTCTACTCAGATTTAGAAGTACGCAGAAATTCGAGTACGTAGGTTTTTGTTCTTTTTATTTGGCATCACTAATTTGCTATAAGTTATCATATTTATGAAAAAAATTCATATTTCAATATTTCTTTTATAGTTTGCGTTTGTTTTTAAATGACATTACAAATAAATTAATAGTAGACACATGACTGCTAGCAAATATCAAATTGGAAATTCTTTCCTTTCTATTTATAATTAGTTTTTATAATGTATAGTAAAAAAGCATAATATTTTTGTTATACTAAGTATAGAAAAAGTAATGTTATTCTGGCGAGTTGGTATAAGCGGGGATAGAACCTGGGACCTTGTGGTTCGCAGCCCAGTAACATAACCGCAATACAAAAACAACTGCTCGTGTAGCGTAGCTGTTAACTGGCTTATAAGCTATTCACTACATTATTTTAAACTATCCCGAGTTTTTGATGCATCTCCACGTTTTATTTTGACTTCCTTGTGGCCTAATATATCATTTTTGGAATGTTATTTGTCTGTGAACAAAATCACTCAAAACTTCATCGAGCTAAGTGAATGAAATTAGATATCTAAGTTCTATCAAGAGAGTTTAAATACTAATCCAGTTTTGGATCAAATCCGTCTAGGATTGGTAGTCTGTCGATCTGTGTATTTGTGGATGTGTGGATGTAATAATTCAAAAACATACGAGAGTAATTTTGTTTTTTTATGAACTTAGTCAAAATTGTAAATGTTGGTAAAATTTTGGGGCCAGTCAATCAAAAGGAAAGAGTCCAAATGCGCTCTCAATGAAGATAAACACAAAATGCATCATATTTTTTACGTGTACTAGACAGTGTTCCAGCTTTTTATTCCCATAGAAAATTATAATCTTTATTTGGGTATCCTATCTACTAATGAATTTGATATGCCAAAGGGAAAAGGAATTACTGAAAAATTGAAAATTTCTACAGCCATAAATTATTGGGAGTGTTGAATATCTAGGATGTGACAATAGGCACCTGGTCTTGGTCTACCCAACGACCAGCCTACCCGAAAGAGTGTAAGACCTTGAAGGTTGCCGGGGAGAGAACCATTATTTATTGAAGAGCTTACAGTCAATGTCAAAACATTTAGAAGGCAATGATTTCGCTGACATTATAGAAGTAATGAAAGAACTTAAAAAGGTAACGACCGAGTACCCTTTACTCTTCTCACAGCTTAAAAAACTAAAAACCGCAAACACTGTTATGGAAAAACTGGACATACTCATGAAGGCATTCGATAACCCAAGTCAACCTGTCATTAACTAGTTTTCTCCTGCAATAGCCTTCGCATAGTCTACTGGAATGCAAATGGCATTAACAATAAAATAATTGACCTTCGTCATTTTGTAAATAAGTATAACCCCGATGTAATCCTACTGCAAGAAACCCACCTTAGGCCACAAAGAAAAATTTTCCTGGCAAACTGTTTCTCATATTACAGTTACAGAGCTAACCAGGCTGGCGGCGGTACTGCAATTTTAATTAGAAACGATTTACCTCACAGTGAGGTAGTGAGGTAGGTCCCCCCACCTTTACTACAACATGCAGAAGCAAGCGTGGTAAAATTAAATTTCAAAAATCAAGATCCAATAACCCTAATCTCTATTTATATCCCCCCTAGTGCAGATAATTAAAATTTTATTTTCGCCATTGAAAACCTGATGCAAACAGGACCTAATCAAATAATTTGCGGAGACTTTCAAGCTCACCACGTTAGTTGGGATTGTAAGCATAACTGCCCAAAAGGTAATTCCCTAAAATCATTCGCCCTTCAGGCCGGATTAGACATTATAGCACCCCCCCCACACACACACACTAGATTTGGACCCCAGTCAGCCAATACAATAAACCTCACCTTAAAGACTTCCTGTACCCATATGAAATTCACTACTTACCTGAACTTAGCTCTGATCATAATCCCATCTTACTAAATTTTTTTCATTAAATATTCCCTGCCCAATAATCTTACTAAACAAACTGGAATAATTTTAAATTAAGCATCAGTCAATCAAAAACCCCAAACATCGATGAATTTACAAACCCAGATAAACTTGATTATTTTGTTAACATCTTCGAATCGCAAATTATTAACAAAAAAAAATCTACCGTCAAGCCCCATTATAAATAGTCAAAATTTAATTCACCCCAAAATTAGAGACCTTATTAGGGATAGAAACTTTGGCAGGAAAATTTTTTAAAAAATCAGAGACCCAGTCTTCAAGAGACTAATGAACCAACTTAATAAGGAAATTTAAAAACTTAACAATAAAACCCAAAACAATGAATTTATAAACACAGATGACGGATCAATTTGGAAACTTGTCAAAACTTTTAAACGTAAAATACAAAAAATTCCGGCCCTTAAAGGCCCTGCTAGTATTGCAATAACTGATAAAGAAAAAGCAAACTGCTTGGCGGCTAGCCTTGAAAAACAATTTAAACTTAATGAATTGAGCGATTTCACCACACAACATAATGTAAATAATATAGTCAAAAGTTTTCTCGACTCACTGCTACAAAAATTTATTGATAAACCCCCTCCCTCAACTGATGAATTAAAAGATCATATTAAAAAAACTTAATTTCAAAAACTCCCCTGGCCTTGACAATATTAACAACAAAATGTTAAACCACTTCCGGACAATTACTTAAAATTTTTAATATAATTCATTGTATTCTCAAATTAGGACATTTTCCCATGTTATGGAAAACAGCTGCAGTTATCCCCATATTGAAACCTGGAAAAGACCCAACTGATCCCTGCAGTTATAGACTCATATCCCCTCTGTCAGCAAAATTGCTGAACAGATAATTCTCAATAGATTAAATAATTACCTAGAAGAACATAATATACTAACTCCTGAACAATTTGGATTTCGTCGTAACCTATCTACAACCCACCAATTAATTAGAGCAGTAGAATTCATTGAGGAAGGTTTTGAAAATAAACAAAAAACGGCAGCATTTTTCCTTGACATTCAGAAAGCTTCTGACAGAGTGTGGCAAGATGGCCTTATTTACAAGCTAAATAATTACAACATACCCCCACACCTTATCAAAATTATAATTTCTTACCTTAGTGATAGATCCTTCAAAATCAAAATAAACAATGGATTTTTTTATGTAATACCTATTCTTGCAGGTGTACCTGAAGAGTCTAATATAGGGCCAATTTTATTTTCCTTGTTTATTATTGATATCCCCAAGCAATTTAACACTATGCTGTGTATGTACGCCGATAACACTGCAATACTAGGTAGAAACAAAAATCCAAATTTCATCACCATAGCTTTAAACAGACATATTAAATCTTTTGAGGACTGGTTCGTTGAATGGGAAATTGAAATAAATGCTAATAAAACTGAAGCTATAGTTTTTAATAAAAGTAACTGTAAAAAGAATCCCCCACCCTCAGTCAAAATTAAAAATCAAATTGCCCCGTGGTCTAATGAATGCAAATATTTAGGCGTTATCCTAGATAGGAAATTAAGTTGGAAACCCCACTTTATTTACACAGCTAAAAAGTTTCGAGACCTAACTCGTAAATTTTATCCATTAATTTCTCGAAACTCCAAAATGAGTAGACAAAATACACTGCCTACTTAAGTCCAGTATTAACTTATGGATGCCCTGTGTAGGGATATGCTGCCAAGGCTAATTTTAGACTTATTGAACGCTAGCAAAATAACTTAATTAGAAATTTCTGCAATATGAAATACTTCATGCCCAATACAAATATGTACCGATGCCTAGACTATCCCCTTCTTAAAAAATTCATTAAAAAACTAGCTACTAACTTCTTTAAAAACATGGATAAGAATGAAGCAATAGTTAAAATCCCTAAATATAAACCAACTGCAAACTCTAGAAGACCCCGTAATATACTACTTTAATTTATCTGACCGCTCTAGTTTTTTCTTCCTAACTTTTATTATTTCAAACTGAAACTATATCTCAATAGCCAATTCTAGCTCACAAGCAGTAAAAACTCATTAAGCCCAACGGCAGCGTACCCCCGCACCCTCACACTTCTATCAGACAATCGCAATGACATTCGCCATCTCCAAATCTCATCGAAGACGGCCACGGCAAAATAGTGAAAATAAAGCTCTGTGAAGTCTCTCCTTACCATGGATAATCCCCTGCCGGGGCTAGGCCATCCGTCAACCCAACCATTGACAAAACATGGGCGATAAATAAGGGTTCGTATATTTTATAGTTCATTTGACTAAAATGGAATATTTAAACTAAACAGTTAGCAAACCAATTCTGGGTTCAGGAGACTAAGTTCAAAAGTACGTGCAGAAAGCAATAACACACATAAGCATAAAAGAATCACAATGTCCAAAAGACGGAAGACGCAGTATACTGCACAGCAGTATCAAACAAGACACCTGGTGGTCACTAGTGGATTGATTAGTATTTTAGAAATCTATGTGGAAGCAAATGCAACTTTTTTTAGTAAATATAAACAACAGGGCCATATATTTATAGATATATTAATATATGATTTATAATAGCTATTTATTTGTCTGGACACTTTCGAAAGTTTCATTTAACTTAGCTGCCCTTTTGGAGATGGTGAGCTTCGTTATGCTTATTTCTTTCATTATTTGTTATTATAATTTGATTTTTGAAATCCTGGACATTTTTTTAATATAAGAAATAAATTGAATGTATAAAAATCACGAGTATTATAAGCATTATTATTATTTGCATATCTGTAATGCCAATTTCAACTATTTGTTCCCAAAATATTTCACGAATGTATACTTGTGCTAAACTCGCCTCAAAATACCAATAAAGGAAAGAAAAACATGCAATTATTGACTGCAAGACTGCAATTATTTTCAGTCACTCCAAAGAACTGATAACTGATGAGTCATACAAAAGCTTTAAGATGTTATATATTTTTGAATTATTAAACTTTTTTATCTTATATAACAAATATTGGTGCAGGTGAATGATAATATGTTACTAATTCTTCCTTTTCAATTCTAAAATATGAAACTACGGAGGGTTGTATGTTGGAAGCTGGAGGCTGACTCAAGACTAAGAACACCTAAGTTAACCAAGAATTCCTCTGAAAAGTGTTCTCAGTGCACAGATGTTTCATCATGGTGGAAAATATCTGACTGCCTTAATTTCCTGTTGATACCACATTAAACCTTAACTTTCGTCCTGCTGTATCATTGGACAAATTTTCTTCGTCTACGAATGAGCTGAAAAAATTCCAAGGTAAAGAATTTTCATAATTCTAAATTTTTTCTTTTTTTTTTTTATTTTCACTTTTCAATTGTTGTTCTACGACGGGTTCTTGTATAACTCGCATACTGATAAATGTGGGGGAAAAATTTGATTATCATACAGAATAAATTGTCCTATATTAAGTGTAAAATTTTTTAGGCTTTATTGTTTTACCTATCATAAATAACTTTTTAATTTTTACTTTTATAAATAAATAATTTTTTATAAAAATTGGCAGTTACAAATACATTAGTCACCTTTTAACGAACAGCTGGTTCGCGAAAAGTAATGCTTCTGAAATTTTCAAATATTTATGTGCCGTTGTTTCTTAATAAGCTTCTTTAGTAAAATACTTTTAAGCTTCAAAGTTATATGAATAGAACTCGTACTATTATAGAAGTCTTACGATATTTAGAACATTGTACTATATATTATCTCTCTAATTTTCTGTTAACTTACGCAAGATTTAAATTTAAAATGGAAGAGATAAAACCTCAATACATACATACTTTTTTCATGAATTGAAACGTATTTTTTTTAAACATAATAAAAGAAAATCTAATCTTTGAACGCTATAATCTTAAGTGTACCACAGAATATTTTTTAAAAAAATGTATGCAATATTTCCAAGAATTATTCAAAAAAGAAATTCTGATTCAATTTAAAATTCAGTTTATCTTCAATCTATAAATGTATTTCTGAAAATAATTATGATGTCCAAATTTTGTACAGTTCTTCGTTCCTCTAAATCCTATTCAGTAAAATGATCTTGGTAGTCTAACGTTTCAATTTTCTGAGATTGTCTTATCGAGTTATAGAATTTTTATTATCATTATTTTAGAACAATCAACGATGAAATTTTTTAGGCAATCAGTCTTGGTGAAAGTTCGTTCAAACCCTGAATGGGCGTATTTTTTTATCAAAACTGTGGACGGAGAGGTCTAAAATCACGCGTTCCCGGACTTTTTTTCTAAAGGTATTCCAATAAATTTTCGATGGAATTTATATCGAAGCTTTGGGGTGGAGTATTCATGACATAAGGACAATTATATAGAATTCAGGAAGGCGTTCGATAAATTTTGTTTCGGGGATCATTATTCTGATAAAATCACCACTTCTTGCCAAGAGAAAGTTTCCGCACACATTGTTGTAAATTTTTCTTTTAAATGTCTAAGTATAAATTCTAAACCAATCTCCCTTCAATAAAATGCAAGGTTCCTGGGCCAGTAGCTGAAATTGAGCCCCAGACCACTACCGATCCACCAACATGCTTCACAGTTGCTTTCAATTTTTTTGAGAAATTCCTCGTTTAATTAAGACGTAAGGTTTGCCATTCAATCCAAAAATGTCGAATTTGCTTTCACCAGTAAATAAGTTATTTTTATAATAAAAAAATCTGTTTTCACGTTCCTTACGAATTTAAGTCCTTATTTTGTAAATTTAAGTGTTAGATTTCGATTACTTATGTTAGGTTTTTTTTGTCTGGATTTTTTCAATTTAATGTCTGGATTTTTTTACTATTAGTTCACACTCCCCCTGTATAATATATATATATATATATATATATATATATATATATATATATATATATATATATATATATATATATATATATATATATATATATATATATATATATACTTGCCGCCTTTGGCAACCAGCCGGTTCGCCAATCTTAATGTTCGTTAAAATTTTAATAATTAAATATTTTATGCAATTCCAACTCTAATAGATTCTTCAGAAAAATATTTTAAAACTTCAAATTTTGATAGTCATATAATTCACTCATAATATTATAAAGGTCTTCAGTCATAACGTGATATGTATCTCTCTAATTTTCTGTTACCCCTCATAGAATTTATGCTTTAAATTAAAGTGTAAATGATTAATCTGCAATTAATATAATATTTTTTACTGAAACAAAGCCTTTTTTTAAAAAATATGATTACTGATAAGTCACTGAGCATTTAAACTTTATGGCCACTAAAGAATATCTTTCTTAAATTATGTAATATCTCAAGAATTTGTCAACAACATTTTCTGAGATTCATCATGAACAGATCGATTAATTAACAATGTTTAATTTTAAATGCATCAAACACTAAGAAAATAAAATGAATCGTTTAAAATAATCGGTCTAAAACAGGTTTAAAAAAACTACTTAAAAACGATGTACTTAAAACTATAAGCATATACAAAAAAAAATATATAACATAAATACAATTTACTTACAAAAGCATGCAACTAACCTAAAAATAATTTAAATCATCCGTTGATAATGGTTGTCATGATAACAATCAGAACACAATGCGCATGCGTGAATTTTCTTCGCCAGTTACGGTAACGCAAATGCGTGAGTTTTTCTACGCCAGTTGGGGTAACGCTATGCAGATTATACATTTTTAATTTCCTTTATTCTGTGTTATTTTAATTCAAAAGTACTTCAGAATGAATCTGAAACATGGATTCATTAACAATGTTTAATTTTAAATGCATAAAACATTAAGAAAATGAACAGAATCGTTTGAAATAATCCGCCGAAAAATGTTAACCCTAGCCTCATTACTGTTCGGAGAAAAAAAAACTGAAGCCTTACTCATTTGGCGGTGGGGAAAATGGAAGATTATTTTGGCGGAAAAGTTGGCGGTGGAGGAAATGGAAGATTTTTTTGGCGGGAAAGTTAGTTTTTAATTAATAATTAAAATTCTAATTAAAATTTCAAAAAAAAAAGGGACCCCAGGTGCACATTTCCGACCTCTAAGGTATACACGTGCCAAATTTCGTAGCTGTTGGTCGAGCGGTCTGGCCTGTAGAGCGCCAACACACACACACACACGCATTGAGCTTTATTATATATATATATATATGTGTGTGTGTTCAAATTTTCAATCGTTAATAAAATACTTTTTATTCAACTCAAGTTCAAATACATTTTTGTAAACTTGTAGTGGATGACACTTGATGTTAATACAGTTTTTTAAAAATATTAATTAAATTTGTCCAATAATTTCTATTGGGTCACCAAAATCGCCAAATCCGTCGTCATGTCGCCTAATGGTTCTGCGATTATTGACGTGAAACCCGATCATAAATATTATAAGATATAGATAAATAATATAAGAAAATAAGTTAGGATTCAATTAAAAAAAATTTGCCACTTAATATTGTAATTCTTTTATATATATATATAATATATTATATAATATTAATTGTAATTAATTAATAAAAAGAAACTAAAATAATAAAAAAAAATTGTTGATCTAAGTAGGAATTGACTTAAAAAAATTATATTACTTGTTTCCACTGAGATGTGTCTTATGGCGCACATTTTTTTTTAATTGTTGATGGGCTAAATTTTTTTCCTAATTCTTTTTTTTAGCATTAATAGATAGGTTTGGTACACTAAAAAAATGGATTTGCTTTTACTTTTCTGATTAAATATCGATCAATTGCTTCGTTGTAAATCTTATTCTGGGTTGTCTTAGGCTTATTTTCCACCTGATTATTGGTTTTAAAGCGTTTTATAATGTCATTAACCTTGAATGACTTCTGTCGGCAATCTGATATTTTTGGCACATACTTTCCATCTTTTAGTATGCTTAGTAATCAGTTTTCTTAACTCAATGCTCCTTTAGCCCCTTTGCCTTAATATTTTAATTAAATTAATATTTACTTGCAGTAAATGAGAATGACACAATTGAGAAATTCCCCTGATCAATTATAACGTTAACCATAAAGGCGGTAGTACTTTTTATCCAGGATTGCAACTATTTGGTGCTTAATTGTGAGATGTCCGAGTTTGGCTTACGGACTCTTTTTCACAAATTTTGCTTTTATGACTAAATTGTTAATTATAATTTATGAATTGGCGCTGTTTGGATTTGTTTTTAGATGTAAAATAAACTCAGTTTAAAAAAAATTTCTCGTTTTTTTCCAATTCATTTTAATTAATGTATCCTGGCAGAGAAAGTTATTTTCCTATGGTGTCTGAGTTTGGTTTGTAGCGACTTTATATTGAAAATTAATAAAGTTTTAGAAATTAGCTGCCTAGCCCTGATTAGAGCAGAATTCTGTATATATCAAACTATGTATGCCTTAAATATAACAGAATAGAATGAATGACGTAGCCATTTTAAAACGTCGCAGAAAACTATTTATATCGTTTTTATTTTTTAATAGAAGATGTATTTCATATTTATTTCATTTCTTACAAACACGTGCTGTAAATTGCGCTTTCATCGGTTTAGTTAGTATTAAACATTAATTTAATGTTTCTTTTTTAATTTCTGTCAACGTGATGGCAACGCACTGATAAAAGCTGACTTTTCCCCACGCATGCTTAAAAATGAAATTTTATTTTGCGCGAAATAAGTTGAAAAATATGGTTAAAATATAATTTTTAAATTCATTAAAAATTGAAATTTCATTTATAAGTTAAAACATTGGTATCATTAAATTGATAATTTTTTGAACTTTAACTTGATATAAAAATGATTTTTATACAATAATATTTTCGGAAGTCGTCAAGAAAAAAACGGCAAAATTTCGCTTACTTTTTAATTAAAAATCGCCGCGAGGTGCACTTCGAAAGTATTAATGCTCGCTAAAAGTTTCAATTAAATATATTATGTAAAAGCTTCACATTTTTATATTCCTATAATTCAATTACACCGTCCTGTACTTGTACTCTGTAACTCCTTTCTGTGTGCTAATAAAAATATTTTTTTAATAGCTCACAGAAAATAAAAAAATAGTAAAAATTTCAGCAAAATGTTTTAAAACATTAATTCAACTTTAATTGCAATTTATTCCTTTGCACTTTAATGTAAACATTTTTTTCTTAAACTAAGCATATTTTTTAAAAAAAAACGAGTTCTGAAAATAGTCTGCACTACAGAATAATTTTCATAATTTATGTAACATCTCAAAGAATTATTCAACAGAAAACTTTTAGATTCCTCATAAAATTAAATTTTTAGTTTTACTGTCAAAAGAATTTGAATGACACCAATAATACTATTTTATTTTGTTTCGGTCTTATAAATATGCTTAAAAAATTATGAAACCTAAATTTTATGTAGTCTTTTGGTCCCAAAGAATCACAATCTGCCAAATATTCTTTACACTCCAACTTTTAAATAAATAAATGAACATTTCTGTCTTCTGTGATCAAATCTGCCCGATTTATGAAGTTAGAATATAACAGTTTTGAAACAATCAACATTTTCATAATTTAAAGCCAATCTTTTTAGAGAAACCATAAGCGTTAATTGGGTATTTTCTTTGAGCCGGTCAATGAAGTGGTTTAAAAATGAATAGTAATATTCAGATTTTCATAAATCAGTCAGTTTTAGTGATTGATTTAGTTAATTGGAATGTAACTCTTTTTTAAAATATTAGCGTCTCAAGAATATTTTGTTAAATACGAATCATAAACCATAGGATCTAGAAAAAAAATTTAAAATTCGCAATTCTTCAAGGCATTTATTGAATCAATTTACCTAAAACATAATGATTTATAAATAAATATCGTAAATTTTTCTTATATTTACATTTTAGAAAATAAATGTAAGGATATTACTTTCATATTTTATATGTATTTCTTTTCATACAAATACTTGTTGAAAATTATTTTCTTAAATTTAATTTGAAGTAATAATTGACTAACTCAAATTAAAAATAAGTGATTATGATGGCAGTAAGTGGATGAAAGAACTTTTTGCTATGCACGCCTAATGTGCTCGTGTTGGTTAAATATTGTTTTTGGAAAATAAATTGTGGCAAAATATGGTTAAAATAGACATATAAATAGATAAAATCCTTTAGCCATCGAAAGAGACATATTTGAACTAGCACTAATTCGTTCAATAATTTATGATCCATATAATACGATTACATATTTTGAGGAATATACCACCCATCTTGGTAGGAAAGACCGTTGAATTTCTGTTGGTATTATTAGTTTTATCATTAAATTTCGAAGTTGAAGAGATTGGACAGTAGAGTAAAACAAAAATGACTTAGATTTTAGTTTGATAATAGTGCGGAAATTGTGCGTTTTGGGTTAAAAAACAATATTTAAAAATTTGGCTGCAATGTTACATTATCTTGAGGTGCCGCAAAAAATTTGAAATCTGTAAAAAAAAATTGAAAAAAATAAAAAAAGGCCTTTAAAATTTTTTCTTACATTTTACTTTTGTAATAGTATGGAAAAGTTGCCTTTTAGGTTCAAAAACAATATTTAAAAATTTGCTTGCAAAATTACATTATCTTAAAACTATTCTCTGTAACTTAACTATTCTCTGTAATTTTTTACTCTTTCTTGCTTCTTTCTTCGTCAGAGTGTTTGTGGTAGTAATATCATTATTACCTATAACGATTTTCTGTTGCAGCATTGATCGTTTAGAATCTTTTATTCCATAACTGGCATTTTTTTCTTCTTTTATACAAGTCATCAATATCAAATAAACGTTTAGTTTCTTCTCTAAATTCTGTGAGGTTGGAATTAAACTGACCTGAACATGTTCTGCTTTGAGACTTCATCATGCTAAATACAGGAATTTATTTATATTTTATCATTTGTGAAATTCTTTTGCTAGAAACAACTGGTGTAGAAGCTCTTGACCATATTTGTTCTATTATGGGAACTAAAGTGTCCCACATTTCGCTTACAAAAGGATTCTTCTCTGAAGTAATTTGAGGTTATGTCTAATATAACAATAGTGCTAGGTTCGTCAGTAGTGCGTTCATCTTCAAGCAAATAATTTCTCAAAAATAGAACACTCCGATATTTGTCTGAGCCATTTCTACTCACAGCAGACACAAACTAACAAATTGGTTACTTTAATCAGTTACACAATAGACGGAGGAGAGAAGTCAACTGAACACGGCAAAGCTACTGATTTGAAACCAGCTTTGACCTTGTCACCGGACGCAGACAAATCTCCGCCTTACCTCAATAACAACCGCTCCGGCTACAGCTCAGTGACATGCTTGTGCAATAGTAAAACTGTTTTTATACTTTTATTCATATGGCAATGCCTAATGAAAGCTTTTTATTTCATAATAGAGGCACTCAAAAATCCTTAAAGTTTCAAAAAGTGAGTGTTTTTATGAAACTTGAACGTCCTTGCGGCACCTGAAGACCTACTCCAATATTTTTCATATTTATAATTTATTGACGCTCTACAGATCAGACCGTTTGACCCCAGACTTAACAAACTTGGAACATGTATACTTGCAGATCAGGAATGTGCACCTCGGAGCAATTTTTTATTAGAATTTATTTAACTAAAAATCAGGTAAAATTTCAGTGTTTTACCTTCTGAACTTCCCAATTCTCCCTGTTAACTTCCGAAAATATTTGAGCATAAAACGGATTTTTACATTATCTTAAAGTTAAAAAAAAATGATCTTATATATGATACCATGGTTTTAACCTATAAATTAAGTTATTGTTTTTGATGGATTTTTAAAAAAATGGTTTAACTATTTTTCCCAACAACTTATTTCGCAGAAAACAAAAATAAGGCCCGAACGAATGAAATTATATATATATATACGTGTTATCATCGCATTGGCATAGCTCAAATTAAAAAAGTTAACTATTATTGCAAATTAAAACTAGAAATGTGAAAACTTGGAAATATTTCAGCTCATGTCTGCATGAAATGAAATAAGATATTTTCTAAAAAATAAATGCAAGAAAATGTATGTAACGTTTTAAAATAGCTATATTATTTATTCAGTAAATTAGTTTTATTTAAAGCAAATATGGTTTTATAATTTTTATAGGATATCCACTCTAATCAACGACCAACAGCTAATTTGTAAACTTTTATTAATAATCAGGCTAGGAGAAATGATGTAAATGAAGTAAATAATTATACTTTATATAACTTGTGGCAATAAATGTTCTGATCAATGACGAATTTCAAATCTATACTTAACTCTTCTGGTTGTGAAAAGTATTTAACAAAATAATCTTAGCACTAATATTTTAAATAGAGAATTGCACTCGAGTCATCTAAATCGGTCACTAAAACTGACTTATTTGCGTAAATTGAAATATCGCTATTTTGTAATAACGCACGATTTTCGACCTATTCTTCCACAATCTTAAAAATATATATATATATATACTTCTATCAGTGCCCAGAGTTTCACCTAGGCTGTGTATGATAAGTAAAGGAATCTATATTTGCACGCGCGTGTGTGTTAGGGTTGTACATTCCGGAGCGTTTGACCTTGATCTAACAACTTGGCACATGCATATTTTGGAGGGTGGAAATGTAAATCTCGGTGCGATTTTTTTTTGGGGGGGGATTTTTAATTAGAGTTCTAATTATAAAGCAAGCGAAATTTTGGTGCTTTTCCGTGATAACTTCCGAAAATATTACTGCACAAAACTGATTTTTACATCAAGTTTAAGTTCAAATAATAATCCTTTCAATTGATATCAGTGTTTAAGCCTTTAAGTTAAGTTTCTATTTTTTAATAAATATTTTAATCATATTTTCCAATTTATTTATCAGAAAATGAACTTTAACCTGCAAGATCACGTTAAACCTTTAAAGGGCTATTTTTTTCTAGTCATATTATGTTAAAATATTTTTAGGCTTGAAATTAGAATAAGAAAAGGGATGCATTTAGATTATTAGATAAATTTAATTTTAATTAATTTGGTTCATTAATAATTAAGTGACAAACCAAGACAAATCATTTTGTGTCAGATAAAGAACTGAAGCATCTAAGTTTCTTTCTAAAAAAATTTATCAGAACTTATGCCAACCTACATAATTTCATACAGAGATTAACAAATTTGGTGGGAAGCATACTTCCCACGGCCTGCCTTAGAAAGGGTTAAGAGATCGTGGGAAATATTAGCTTTTACCAGCGCACTGCCATCACGTTGACTAAAAAAAAAAAAAAAAAAAAAAAAAGACAAACTTTGTAAGGAGCAAAATCAAATCTCAATTCTGCAAGCTGCATCTACCAGATGCCGGGTTGTTGTTGGAAAATAATTCAGTTTTCAATTAGAAAAATAAAGCATATTAATTTAGAGCAACCGCCGAGCTTACACTCGAGATTGCTTCGTTCTATTTACAAGTACATAATGGCGTAATGACAGACCAGTCAGATCGCCTCATCACACCCCTTCAACTTTCGTCGTAAGTGCTGAGACTTCACAGTTGCGATCCAACAGAAATAATGCAATGGTGTCGCAACATTCTCCAACTCTTTTGAGTGTATTGCAGTCACTCTAAAGCATGTATAACCTCATTGAACAATCCAAGTCTTTCAGATATCTTAACTAGTCTACCTGATCTAGTGACTTTATTTTTTATGATTTCATTACTATTCAATTTTTTATCAACACTAGATGTCACAATGGCATCGAATTTTACAATTTCGTCATAATTTACAAATAGTATTGTACAAGTGCAATAGTACAAGTGGATAAACACATTGAATTGGTCGGATTAGTTCAGAGTTCTTTCATTTTAATTTCAAAGTACGGTCTTTACCATCTCTACCAGGAAGCAGACTAATTACCTTTCCTAAAGGCCAAAATGCGTGTTTTTTGAATGGCTCTTCAATTATGACGATATCACCAACCTTGAAATTACGTGTACAACACATGCACCATATGAGCTTTTAGAAGCATCAACAAAAACATGAAGTTCAGAGGCTTCGTTTATAGCAATATATCGAGGCACAGTAAATTTTTAACAAATAGATTTCATTTAACCACTTAATAAGTTTATTTACAATAGTTTTGGGCAATTCTGAATTCCAAAGCAGTTTTAATTTCCAAGTTTCTTGCAATAATAATTTGGGCGGCAATATAGCTGGTGATAACAACCCATTTACGTCAAAAACTTTTTGAACTGTTGACAAAATGAACCTTTTAGTAATTTTTGTTTCGCACATTAAAATTTCAGATTTTTTTTTTAAAATCTCAAAGTATCTTTGTCTAAATTCCATATCGTGCTCAAAACGAAAGCATCTTCTGTATGTTGAGAAACATACTTACATGCTTCATTGCTTTGCCAACCTCGCAAGTTAAAACAACCTTTTGACTACAACACCTTTTTAGCTGTATCAATGAAATTTTCTTCATTTACATTATGTACATCAGATAAATAATTGTCAACATAAAATGAATACTTCAATTTCTCTACAACATCACTATACTAAAATGGTGCGTTACCCAATAGATGTTTTATAGATGTATTTAATAGGAAAGGAGAAGAATTTAAACCAAAAACAATTCGGCAACGCTTATACACCAATTATCCCTTCTTACTAGGAAAAAAGTATCGAAGATAGTCTATCTTTTGGGTCCACAGATAACATTAAAAAAAGCTTTCTCTATATATCTGCACTCAATCCTATCAGATAGTCTAAACCTGTCTAAAATATCAGATATTACTTTAAAAAGATTTATACCTTCATATAAACATTGGTTTAATGATGGTTACGAGGCGTCAAGGATACACAGAAAAATTAATACATATGTACTGTTTTAATACAGTAATGTATTATGTAATTACAAAAGCATAACTGTAAAACTACACCTTTTTGAAGAAATCAGTCATTTGTGTTTGCTTCTTGCTTTGGAAGCATTTTCTCTTTGCTTGGAAGCAAAAAAAAAAAAAAAAAAAAAAAACTTAGTGTGGCAGGGGCGGATAACCCGCCCGCGGATAATCGGGAGTCTACTGCAAAAAGATCGTTTTAAACCACAAACCTCAATAGAAAACACACTGTGATGTTTAGGCTTCGTTTCGTTTCATCCCCTCCCCCCAACAGAGAATGAATAATGGCTTCCTCTCTGAGCGGAGTGGCCTTCAAACTATTCGTAACACTCGCTGATATAGTTATTTTCACACGCGGAATCAATGAGAACTCGAACCCTCATTTCCTGACCTTTGATCCGTATGAAAACGCAGAGATTTTCAAAGTAAATACAGTAGACTCTCGATTATCCGCGCCTGCCACACTAAGTTTTTTTTTTTTTTGCTTCCAAGAAAAGAGAGAATGCTTCCAAAGCAATAAGCAAACACAAATGACTGATTCCTTCAAAAAGGTGTAGTTTTACAGTTATGCTTTTGTAATTACATAATACATTACAGTATTAAAACAGTACATATGTATTAATTTTTCTGTGTATCCTTGACGCCTCTCGTAAGTACAAAGCACTTTTCTGTTTTCATTAACAAAATGCATTTTAGGTTAGTTTTGAGTGATTACTAAAATAGTAAGCGTTAAACATTTCCTGCTGTTTATTTTACGTTTTATTGTACATAAAACGATTTTTCAAAGTTGGAATGACTGTTTTCTCTTTTGCTATACCTGTTTTTAGCTTTTTTCGGATTATCCGCGATTTTTGTTATCCGCGGTGGCCACGCCACCCAATTCCGCGGATAATCGGGAGTGTACTGTACTTTCTTTTCTGTTGCAATTAGATAGAGAATTCTCCGATTTTATGGAACACTTTTGATCATAATTTTTATCCAATTTAGGGCGCATAATTTCAAAATGAGAATAATTACATTTAGAACAATTAATATTATTTTTAAATTCACAATTTTTACTCAAATGACCTGCTTTAAAACATATAAAACAAGCACCTTTTCTTCATAATAACTGTCGCTTTGCAATTAGGCATTTTTCTAGTAGTATAACATTTTTCACTTGGATGAAATTTATCACAAAAAATACAATTGTTGCCCTTCTTTCCTGTAGAATTTTCGGAGCTTACCAGGGCTGATGCGGTCATTGAATCATCAGGTTTAATCCGTTCAGTTGGGGGATCTCTCTTTCTAATATTAGTTCCCAAACCGGATTTATCCAGTTGCACCAACTTGTCCCCTCGTACTTCTAGGCGAAGGAAAGTCATTAAATGTTCTAAAGAACAAGATTCTTTGGCGTCCATTTTATTACTACATTTTCACTCCCGAGCAACCAGGACTTCCTCAGGTAAACAGGATTCCACCACCTGTTAAAAAGTCTCCATACTTTTCTTGGGTTTGTCCAAGGCTCTCTAATGACCGCAATTTACCTTCAAGTTTGTCGTACAAGGAGAGCAAATGCATTTTCGTTCTTCCCGCAACAGCATTCTTCATAACTAAACTTAAAAGTTATCGAAAATAAATTTGTACAAGCAAATCTTCGGGGCCAAATCTCTCCTTTTAGTTGTTGAACGGCCTTAGGATAGTTGTCTGCCGTTGCAGGAAATCTTAAAACTAATCGTTGTTTTCAATTTCGGTTCTATGGACTGCCATAAGTGTTGCATCTTATCTTCATCGGCAGTACTTTTATCATTATGAATTTTCTGGAATTGACTCCAGAAGGCCAAAAAGTCTTCAGCTTCGCCGCTAAATTTTTTCAATTTTAGGCAGTTTAAAACTTTACCTTTTTAGTTTCGGTTGGAATAGCAGCTTCTTGTAATTTCAAATCCACTCGGGAACAAATTTCAATATAACGGTCTCGGTAGTTTACTGCTTCTTCCATATAATACAAATACAGTTGCTCAGCTTCTTTCGTTTCCAAGAATTGTGCAGAAACTTGATTCTGACAAGTGTCAAGTCTCTGAAATTTATCCATAATTTGTACTTTTAAAATCGAAACTAGGATAAAATCAATCGGTTCTTTCATAAGTTCGGTTTCAATCTTTTTTAGGCCAAGAGAAAATGCTGTTCTCAGCCTTTTTGAGCTTTCAAAGTACTCAAATCCATTGTTCAGTTCAAAGAATTCAAAATTCAATAGTTCAAAATCCAGTTGTTTAGAATGGAATTTTCGGATTCAGGTTCACTTCCAACACAACAACCCGTCCCGCCGAGGATACCACAATTATGTAAGGAACAAAATCAAATCTCAATTCTGCAAGTTGCATATACCAGATACCAGATTGTTGTTGGAAAATAATTCAGTTTTCAATTAGAAAAATGAAGCATATTTATTTAGAATAACGCCGAGCTTACACTTGAGATTGCTTCGCTCTATTTACAAGTACATAATGACGTTATAATTTACAAGTACATAATAATCAAATCGCCTCATCATATCCCTTCAACTTTCGTCGCAAGGGCTGTGATGTCGCAGTTGCGATCCAAGGGAAATAATGCAATGGCATCGCAACAAACTTACTCTTACTACAAACTAAACCTAGGAAAATATAATGTTTAACACATGTATGTTTTAAATGGAATAAATATGAAACATGATATCTTTCTATTATGTAATTTTTTTATAAGCATTGCATTTTATTCGCTTTGTGACTGGTAGACAGCGAGTCACCTGACAGAAAACATTTCAGATTTTTTTACCAGTATTGTTTGAAACATTGAATAAAAATTAGTATTACTTCACAATAAATATTTATATTGCACTTGGCGGTGAAATGGGGACAGAAAGGGAAAAGTAAAGCTTTAATCAACACCAAGTCAACAGCAAATGAGTTGAAAACACTATTATTTGTTTGTGGTAACATTAATGAATAGCTTTCCAGTTTCTTTATCTTTTTCGAGTAATGAAAATTGTTCATCTCTCTGAACTGAACTGACAGAAAAGCAGAAGATGCATGTTTACCTTTAAAATATCTTGAATCAGTCGAGAAAAATGGAAATAAAACGGCCGAATGGCAAGAATAAATTCAAAGTTTTACTGAATTGAGTGAGATATTCCTCTCTCGGCTAAGAATCATCTGAATACTTAAGCTAAACACGTGTTCCTTTGTTTTAAAAAATTATTAATGATGTGTCTAAAGATATCAAATGAAGTGGGGAAAGAGCGAGAATCTGCTAATTTAAAAAAAGCTGATCCTGAAGCTGTTGTGTTAGCGTCAAAACATGAAAAATTGAAATAATATTTAGACATTGGAGATATGAGCAAAGAAAGTTCACGCTGTGGTTTCAGTTTTGAATCGTAAGTAGGTAAGTTTGAAAATTTTATTTTGTCCTCACGGAATGATTATTAATGGAATTATTAACTTTCAACACTGAACGAATGGCCAGTGAAGTTTAAAAACTTACTAAATGGAACTGACAAACATCGGGTACAGTATCGGACAATATCAGTGTTTACGAGCGAAAATAAGAAGGATTCGACCCCCCCCCCCTAGTTTCACATAAAAAATGAATGCGGGAAAAAGTTTTTTTGTGAAGTTTTAAAATACCAATATATTTATTACCAATAATATTCAATTTTATTTAAGGCACCCCTATCTTAATATATACAGACTATCCACTCTAATCAGGACCCAACAATTAATTTCTAAAACTTGATTAATAAACGTATATATCTAATAAAAATGTCTAAATGAAATAATTACATTTTATGTAGTTGGAATCAATAGTTAATCTGATGAATTACGAATTTTAAATTTTTATACAGATCCTTCTCTGCGAGTCATATTTAACAAAATATTCTTGAGGCACTAATATTTTTGAAGAAAAATTTTTGCAATTAAAACTAATTGAGTTATTAAAATTGGATTGTTTCTATTGTATAAAAGCGTGCGGTTTTGAACCTCACCATTGACCGTTTTGAAGAATCACGTTTTGACTTCCACTAAGACTGATTGTCTAAAATAATGAAATTGTTTATTCTCCTAAAATAATGGTGCTGAAAGCTGCTTTGTAACTTGATCAAGTTTGATCGCAGAAGATTGAAACGTTAATTATCGAGATAATTTTACTGAATATGATTGATAGGATCTAAGGATTTTATAAAATTTAGACTTCATAACTGTTTCAAGTATATTTATTGATTGAAATAAAATATTACCACATTTAAATCTTTTTTAAAGTAAAATTGTATTTCATGACGAATCAGAAAAAATTCTATTGAATAATTCTTGGAAGTTTTGTATAAATTATAATAGGAAATATTCTGTGATACACGTTAGATTACAATTCTGAAGATTCGATTTTCCGTAGTCATCTTTAAAAGATATGCTTGGTTTCAGCAATAACGCTTTCGCGTTGATTAAAGTTTTCTCTTCCATTTCAAATTCGAATTTAAATATTACGGAGACTGATAGAAAATTAGAGACATATTGTAAAATGTACTAAATGCAAGGTTTCTATAATAGTATAAGTTATATAACTATAAAAATTTGATGCTTAAAAATATTGTGCTGAAGAAGCTATTAAGAGACCAAGTTACATAGATATTTAATTATAAAATTTAGAAAGTACTACTCATGATGAACAGGCTGGTCGCCAAAGGCGGCTAGTATTTAATAATTTTAATAAAAATTTTAGGTTTTTGTCTTCAAAAAATTTTTTCTACTTCTCAAATTATTTTTTATGTTCATCGTAACAGCAAGACAACAAGAAACCGCAATGCAAAATTTCAGTGATTTCTGTTCAATAATTTCAGAGATATATAGTTAAATTCAAGAATATTTTTTAGTGCTGATGTTAATTCTCATTTCTAGAGTCTTTACAGTTTACCATATAAATTGAGGGGGAGGAAGGCGTTGAGTCACTAAAAGTTTGCTAGAAATAAAGTTCTTTGTTATTTTAAATTGATATTCTATTTATATAATTATTAATTCAAAAAGTACAGAAGCAACGGTCTATCGATTAATCTAACGGCTTTAATATGATTAATATTCGATAAAATAGTTCTGTGTAATAATGAAAGGAAATTTGTTGGGATTGCAAAAAGTTTCTCGAAATCTTAAATATTTTTACAAGGTAGGTTCAACTTAATGAGACTATAAAAATATAAATAAATAGCAAAGCGAAAGAATTCAAATAATAATTATATTAAAGATAATTAATACTTGTTTAAAATGCAATACTTTTTCGAAAATGAAATATAAATTAGAAGACCTTTAAATTTCTTTTTATTAGTGATTCTGTCTAGTTAAAAAGATTTGAATCTAAATCCTGTATTAAAAATTGTCAGGACTTATTTCCATTTTTATGAATAAATACTTTATTAATGAAACATTAATAAATTTAAGCTTTAGTAATGAATTTTTTTTTCTTAATAAAGAAGGCTTCAAACAAATCACCTAATCATAATTTTTCAGCTGTCTCTCTCCCCTCCCCCCCCATCCGAGTTAATGTAATGTAATACTCTATTTACTTAAATTAAAATTTCTTATATCGTAAAACACTGAAAACATCAACAGCTCCTTATGTGCAAAAGAAGCAACAAATAAAAATAAAATAATAGTAAAAATTTCCCTAATTTTACTTGCCGGTTCTAACACCTATTGAATCAAATTATAGTTAACAATGATTTTATTCGTGTCTTACAGTATAAACCTTAATACGTTCTTTTAAAATTTCAATATTTTAATGTTTCAGTCGCAGATGATTTTATTTAAACTGATCATATTTATTTGATATCGCCTTCTAATTACAAGGATTTTTTTTTCCTTTTTTAACTTAGTCAGTGTTTCTAAAACCATCCCCACAATTCACAGAATATTTTTCGATATGAATTTCGTTCATTTCATTTATAAATCTTCGTATAAAACAATCAACAAATAAATAGGAATTTTGACCAAATTATCGTAATATGAAAAGTATCAGCATATTTAATATATTATGTAAAATTTTAAAGGGCAATTTCTTTTATTAGGCAATCGAATTTAAACGATCTGCCGTTAATGATAATTTTATTTATTGAAAATGCGAATTCGAACTTATGTAAAAATCAAATTATAAATTGCTCTCTTACATCGTTAATTAATTCGGAAACTGGTTGCTTGAATTAGAAAATGAATCTGAATTAATCTTAGCTATTGAAATGTATCAGGATATTCGCATTATTTTTAACCAACATTCAAAGAACATTTAATACAAATGATGGATCTTCCGGTAAATGATTCAATCGTTTTTAATGTAATTTACGTAATCTCCTTGGGGCAATTAAATAGCGAAATCCAGGTTGTTATATTTGGTGAGATGCCGTATAAAGAGATTTAGTTAATATTTTCCCCTTGTTTTCTTTTTGTAAATGAGCATTATAGAGTAATTTTTGATTGATTTTTTTTTCAAAAATGTTATGATTCTGTGCAAAATTTTGTTGGAATGACAAAAGAGACGAATTTGCAATTTTAAGTTGAACTTAAGAAGTGTAAAAAAATTTTTTGGAAAAAAAACCCTTTTTTTACATAAATACGTATTGAGGCAAACTCTTGAGCTTTTTCTTCTAGCATATATCGGATTATTTTGCTTCTAAATATCTAAAATTTCGTGTTTTGAGGTTTGTTAAAAGTGAAATCATTTAAAAATTAACAATTAGTCTTGTCATTGGAGTATTTGAAAGTATGAAAATTTAATACCGTAAATGAATTAATTTAACTATTAAGTTGTTTGCTTCCAAAGGTTTCTTTGTCGGCGTTAAACTGTTTGTAAATACGATTTGCGTTTTTGGAGAGAAATTATATTAAATCTATATTACCTACTCTAAATACATGTAATAATTTCTAATTAATTTTCGTCCAAAAAATATTTTCTTGTCTCGATCTCTGGCTTTGCGGCAACTAAGTTGAGCTGACTATTTTCCTACTAAACCAAAATGCTGTGTGGGTAAATTCCCTTTCTAAAACTACATAAGTTCTGAATAATTTTTCAGTCTCTTTTTCTTGCTTACTATATTTCTAATCTGTAGCTGCCTTGTGCCTGATGATGCTTTTAAAAACAAACTTTGATGATAATTTTTTTTAAAAAATTGAACTAATTCTTAAAATTACGTTGTTGTTAAATTACGAATTGTAAAATCCGCGCCTGTTTCACCAAAGAATACTTTTACTTATATATTATTAATAATTTTTTGTTTTATTTTTAGGAATCTTCTGTTTCACATTAGGCTGATAACCGAGGGAAATAAATACGAGGCCTCCTCTTTAGACTGTCCTTCAACCCTTCACGAAGAGCAAGAGTTTCGCCTTGATATTGCTCTATTTCAATATCCAAGAGTGTACTCTAAACTGCAATGGTTAGTCTTGATGATTCTGGAAAGTTTCAAGCCTGCCGTTCTTGAACAACAATGGACAAAATAACCAGACATCATAAGCCTATGCTGTACCTTTAACATATGGTTATGTATACAGATAAACAGCATGTTACTTGAAGAAAGAAAGAGCTTATGTCTGAAAGAAATACATTTACCAATGAAACAGCAATGTTTAGTCTGCATAAAAGTGCTGGACTGGTGGTCGAAGTACGGCTTGCCCATTTTCTAAAATTCGTTTAGTGTCCGCTTCATGCAATATTCAAAATTTTCCTTTTAATTTGCCACCTAAAATCTTGGTTTGTATTACGCAAACAAAAAAGTTTGGATAAATAACTTGAAAAAAAAAGATATTATGGAGAAAAAAAAATGCGAAATCTATTTCCTGTCGTCATTTGTTAATAGTATGCCTTCATTTTACATTCCTTTTGTGATCATGTGAACTAATTTGCTGTAGTTAATGCTTTTACATTTTTCATTTTCACTGTAATATGTCATATTATTGAAAAGTAATGGAAAATATAAGTCTTAACAGCTATCATCTGAGACATCGAAATTTCGAACTATTGCCAGTTTTGGACGTTAATATGAGGAAATTAGTCATTGACAATTATTTAGATTTCTGTTGTATAAAAACTTTTTCTGGTTCTAGATCCTCAGTATTTGACTTTTTTTTTCGACCAAGGACATTACATTTTTATGAACTTTATAAATTATGGTTTGAATTTGATTCACTGTAAAAAGTAGCTCAAGCTATAGAAAATGCTATTATTATTGTAATTTTTGTTATATTGTTAATGATGTAAATGTTTTTTTTTCAGCAACTAGAAAATCATCTTCTGATGATAACTGAATAATACTGATTTAGTTCTCCCACAAAAGAAAAGGGAGTTTTTAAAGTAGCCAAAAAAGGCTGAAGGGACCCTAATCAATCGCATCCAGACGCCAAAAATTTTAGGAGCTGGCATGCGACTGCTTAGTGGTCAGAAAAGTAGGTTGTGTTATTTCTCTTTTTTTTAAAAAAACTGAAGAACAAAAATCTAACCACTTTGCTGATATTCCACAGCCTCTATTAAATTTAAGCTTTCCAAAATTTAATATTTCGTATCATTATTCCTTATTAAAAACTCTTGGAAGTGTTTTTGTGAACAAGAACTTCTTTACCTATACGATTTGCTATAAATGTGCCGAGTGTGCTAAAAAAAATGTTGAGAAAGTGTACTCGGAAATTTCATAATGTTAAAATTCAGTTCAGTTAAATAATTAAGAATACCCATTTTGTTTCCTTCATGAAAATATTTCAAGTATTTAACAAAAATTTCCTCCTTTTATCATAACGTTATCAAATTTTTCTGCCGCTGATCGAACTACGAAAAACGCAGAAGAAAGGTGGTGGCAAAAACAAAAGATAATGTATGTGTTTTGCTAATTTGCTTTGAAGCAGGGAAGGAGTTAGAAAATTTTGCTATTGTGTGCTTAAATTTTGAGTTAAACAGTTGCTTAGAAATGGTTAGTATCGGAGGGAAAATCACGATAATGGCAACTGCTGTAAATGTGTATTGAATAATAAGGTTGCTTTGGTGAATTGTTGGGTGAAGAAATTTAGCATAATTCTACAGGAAAGACAATTAAAATATGTATGAATATAATATGACTCAACTTAGAACTATATTTCGCTGAATATTCTGAGAATTAGGCTGAATTTTTAATCAGTTTGTCGAATATGGTAAATGTAATTGCTGAGTTTTAATGAGCCTTGGTTGTATGTTTAGTATCGACTTTTGCTTTTAGAATTTGCAATGTGAATGGTTTCTGATTAAATTTTTGTAGATGTAAAGTGTAGTAAATCTATGTAGTGGATTTAAAGATGGGTTCAGGGCTTCTATTATTATTATTATTATAAATAATAAGTGCTCTCATTTTAGTTGCATCATATTGGAATATCTGTGAAACCATATCGTGATGCAGAATTGCTTAGCCGAGTATACATCAGATTAAGTTCTAGTTCATTAGTTTATAAAACATTGCGCTCTGCTCTGTCGAACCGTTAAAATTACGCATCCTCGCTGTAGAATTGTGACATATAAATTTGTGTAGTAATGCTTTTATATTGAGGACATTAAGGATAGTTAAAATGGAAATTTTAAAGCAGGCCTTCTGTTAAGTAAGAGATTATTCGTGAAAAGTTAGCTTTTTGCTTAGTTTTTAAATGGATGTGAGGGTTTGTTCGATTCTTATAAGGAGCATAATTTACGAAATCGGTTAATGAAAGTTCGTACTGTCAGCTGCATTTACCAATTACGCTTCTTTTTTTAATGCGAGAAATAATACCTCGATCATTTCCGTTTTTAGAGTAGAAGCAAATTTGAATGGAATATTTTGTTGATGCATTGACTTACTTGCTCACTGTGAATTGCATTTCAAGGGAGGCAGGTTGGGTTATTGTAGCGGGGAAATAAAAATCTGCCCTGATGATAATTTTGGCAAATTTGCTGCTTGAATTCCGATTGGTAAGGAACTCCATGTTCTCAATTTTCTTGGATGAGTATTATGATTATTCCGGTTTCATTCGCCTGTTGGCGGCGTATATTATTGAAGTATCTAAAATCTCTCAATATGTGTATGGTTTTATTAGTTGAAACATATTTCTGGAATAGAACTGATTTATATTGAGCAACAAGTTTTGATATATTGTAATTCTGATTGAAAGAGTTTTGTTTCTTGTCTACAGCTGAGCGATAATATTTCACAAGAACTGTAGCCCCTCCCTTAATCTAGATTAATTCCTATGTGGTGTATAGTTTTTATAAAACCCCAAGTCTCGACTTCCATTTATTTGGAAACTTTTTGTTGTGTATTTATATTAGAAGAATAGGTATTTTCGGGTTAAAATAATTGGAAATTATTATTAATATTGATCAAAAATTGTAGATTCGCACGTGAAATAAACGACTTAAAATGGATTCCTTATTGAATGTAAGTGGAATTATGCAAAAGACAAATTTGCGTAATACTTATTTTAAACATGATATATAACATGCTTATTTAAAATGCATTTATATAAGGTCCATCTCGCGCGAGTTTATATTGCATTTTGGAAAAAATGACTTGGTATGTCCTGTAATACTAGTGTGTCGGAAGTGGACTTTCTAAACTCTAGTTGATTGTTTTATTGCTGTTATAAATTTTACTCTGACTGAATTTGTCAAAAAAAAAAAAATCTCTATTTTCTAGCGCAGATGTTCTATATTTTATTAAACTAACTTGTAGCGTTTCGTAGTATTTGCGTTCCCTAGCACCTGAATTGATCAATAGTCAGTCGTAGACAAATCCAAAATTTTGTAGATTTTAAAGTTTTTTTTTTCTACAAATTTCACTTCGATTTTTTTTCCATTGAATTTTTTAAGATATGTGCACATAGCTGCAAAATTTAATTTAAAATATGGATTTAGAGGAATGTTGAAGGAAATGAATCTGTCAAAAATTCGGTGGTTTAATTTTTATAGTATTAAGTTAAAACTGAATTTTAGTCTTAATGATTAAATATCTTTGTAATAAACGTGGGGAAAAAAGGTGGCGTTTGTTTTAAATTTAATAAATATATTCATAGTCTGGAAAAAATTAAATTGCAATTTGTACTCTATAGATTAATTATACTTCTTAAGAAGCGAATTCATTTTTAACAGATTTTTAAATTTGTACTCATTTCAAGGAATGCGATTCCCTCTAAGAATTTAATCCTCTTGTGAAAGAGGATTAAATTGCCAAATTATTCGTCAGAATTCTACTCATCAATAGGATAATTACTTTTTTTTTACTTTACTTTTTAAGAATCCTTACATTTTCAATTTCATTAATGTATGATATCAGTTCGAGAAATTGCTGGTAAAAGTCTAATATTTAAGAACAATCGCGGATATTGTTCCTATAAGATAATTTGCATGGAATTTTTGCAGAAGTTATCTGTAATAGATCTAAAGCTTCGTATTTTCTTTGTTTGCTAATGAAGTTTAGAAAGATGCAAGCTTGCGATCAGAATTGGAAACTTAAAAAACGTAAATTATTTTTGAATGGATTTTCGCGAAACACCGGATCATTAATTTGTTAGTTTTTGTCGCGAATTATACCATGGGAGTAGTTGCAGCGCTAAGTAGATGCTTCTCGTCCCTGATTTTTTATTATGCCAATTAGTAAATATTCAAAAAAAAAAAAAAAAAAACTCATGAAAGCTAAAAGTGTCCGATTTGCGGTTAAAAATATTCTGTTTGTTGGCTATTTTTCAATTCGGAAACGGCTATTTTTATTTTGCAGCTTAAGGTATACGTACACACTTGAAACTTCGAAAATCGTTCAAAATATCGAATATTTTTTATTGCTTCAAAATGTTCTCTGATTCTATAGCTTTCAAAGGATACCAAAATGTTGTCAATATTCGGAATATTTTGTCGAGTTCTAATTATTTTTTCTTGAGGTACTTTCACTAAAAACTCTAGTTTCGGTGTTTTTAAACTCATTTTTTGAAGAATGATATTTTTCCACTTGTTGCTTCATTCAAACAATTGTAACTCAACAAGAAATTAACCAAATACAATTATTTTTATATCAAAATAATCTGTAGGAAACAGTTGATGTTTTTTGCTTCAATCAAAGTTATATTTATAGAAACAAATTTTTAATATCTATTTAAAAGTTAAAATGACAGAAAAAATCTCGTTTTTTCTATTCATGGTTGAGGAAAAAATTGTTAAAAAAATATATATTTTTTTATAACTTGATTCAGACAGACAACATGAAGACTTATATTAGGCATCATTTCCAACTAGAAATGTGTGTCTGTACAAATTAGAATTTAAGGTATCATGTTTCAAAAAATATGCTAATTAGCTCATTAATTATTATTTAATTAATTAATAATTAGTGCAACATGGTTTTTTCCTCACTGAAATCAGTTTAAACATATATTAATGACCTACTGTGAAAAAACTGGATTTTTAAAGTTAAAAAATAAATCTTCTAGTGTTTACGTGTAAATTAGGAGCAAGTTTTCAGAGGTTTACAAATGTGTGTTGGTTTTTGTTTATGGCTAATATTGTCATAATTTCAGAATACATGTTAGTGATAGCTTGTCAGTTCAGAAACTAGCAGTACTGCAAAATATATTTATCAAAGTATTTGCATTAAAAAAAAAAGAACTGCTCTACCCATAAGTAGCCTAAAACTTTTAAATCCACAGATGAGATTTCTTGCATTTTAAACTTATTCAATGATCGGTATAAAAATTCTTTAAAATTTTTCGCAACAGAAAGTTGTGTAATAATTCAGCAGATAAAAGGATGGGTCTTCATTCCCGCATAGTCCTTATTCTAGTCAGCTAATTTTCTTCAAAAATGAATATGGCATAAGATATGCATTCAATTATCCGCAGCGTTAATGTTTTTTTAATCTACTGATTAAGTCTTTGTATTCAAGAGGTGACTCATAATCACCATTCAAGACGTTGCATCATTTGAACGTTTTATTTATTTGTTTTTCAATTTCGATTGTTAAAAATTCCTATAGAATGGTAAAGAGATGTGAATTAACTTTTAGAAAAAATTCAACTTGAAACACATATATATATTTATTTTTCGGAATGATAAACAAGCTTCGTATTGGGTGAATAATTTTGTAACGAATTACTTTTCCGAGTACAAAGGGTTAATATTTATGGATCGCTCACAGAAATGTGTATCTGAAGAACACTTTTAAAAACCTCATACTTTTTTCAAAAATCAATTTCTGGCAAAAGAATATGAATGACCAATAAAGCAGACGTGTTTCTATCGAGGCATTGAGAATCGAAAGCAATTTATTAATATCTGACGAGATAAAAATCAATAACAAAGGCGAATGAGAAGGGGGAAAAAAATGACTAGCCATCCACGCCGCTGCTGATTGTAGGTGCATCTCCTCTAAATTCAGACGATGAAAAGGGTCACTTGTTTATTTAAATCAATCGATTTTTCACACAAGGCACTTGCATGAACTGCGCCGATCTGCATTTTTCTTTCTTGTTGGTTCATTCCCCACCTTATTTTTACTTTTTTTTTATTGCTTTCGTTGATCACCAGTCTATCAGGGCTGACAGAATAAGCAAAGAACATCCAACACTCTAGATAAAATAAAGAATTCGATAAAAAAAAAATTTACTTTTGAAGATAAGCTAAGTGGATAATGCAGCAGTAATAGATGAATTGTCATTGATGTAGGCATAAACATAATGTTTCTTGCTTTGTGTAAGCTTTTGATAAATAGGAGAACAATTATGGTCCGAACCGCGACTTTTCTTATCGGTTTAATTATAGGAAATTAATATAATGATTGTTATATAATGAATAAATAATTCATATCAAATATTATAATGAATTGAAGGAGCTAGTCCATTTTTCTAAATTATTAGAAGCTCTTTTTTTTTTTCTCATGGGAAACTTCTGTCGATACTTGCATATTTATTTGCCCTAAATAAGTGAATAATCTGCTCAAAGCATTGAAAATTATCAGCATATGTTGTTATTAATTAAAAGAAGTTGAATAAAAGAGATGAATATTGATAATATAATAATTTTTGTCTTGGAGTTGGGTGACGTCTGAACTCTGTAAGCAACATCGTTTAATTTCTTGATCATCTTTCCAATTCTTTTACAGCTTCGAGCACGAATCTCTACCTCCAGGCTCTATCGCCATCCTTTATAATGAAATAATTTCGCAGGAACCGTTTTGAATCATAAATAAAGCTTAGCAAGAGACACTGCAGAACTATAGAATGAAATTTATAAAAATTCCGATCAGGTTTTTAAGACTGACCGTCATCATGTCAATCTGAGGGCAACGAACATACCCAACTGATACTCCTGTTGCATACTCTCATTTTCCTAATGTAAATTGTACTATTAAGGGAATTCATCCTCTTTATGCCTCACATTAACGCATAATTAAAATAATTGTTTGAATAGCATAAGGGAAAACTTCTAAAGGAAATACTAAAAGTATAGTTCTAGCCAAAAATCCGCATATCCCTGAAACACCGCACGTTTCTAAGATTCTTAATGTGTTTAACCATTCCTAGTTTCAAACAAAATGGGAATCTGTTCTAAAAGCACTAAGCTAATAATAGGAATGATTTCTGCAACTGTGTAAGATTTTGAAACTTAAAATTTATTGATATTTTGGAGTAAAATTTTAATTCTGAGGTGTAAGAGTTGGAAAAATTTCATAGTAACTAAACTTATATGGAAAATAATATTCAAAATAAATAAAAAGACAAAGAAAAATATACAAACCATTCCTCGGTTTCTAGACTCGAACTGAAGACCAGCAAAAACCAGTGAAAGAACTAGGGAGTGGAGTGGAATTTGGCGTTTATTGGCGCAAGAGCCATAACTGACTATACTGCGCCAGACACATGGTAAAAAGGTAGTCTTTGACTTTATTTAAATAATTTTAAAAACTGGATAGAACACTGATAACACTGATAAAATTTCAAAGCAGTACGTCTTAAAATTGTAAACAAGGTAAAAAGAAAAATGTTAAATAGTATGGTAAAATCCAGTTGCTTTTAAAAATTTAAAAAGGTTTTTGTGGGGATGTTCCCCCACAAGCATTTGCATATCCACTGATGAACCATTAAAAAATCTCAAACGATGATGATTAAAATTAGGACATTCAATTAAAAGGTGAAAAACCGTTAAAAACACTTGGCATTTTGAGCAGAAAGGAGCCCGTTCGCCGAATAAAAGATGTTTGTGGCTAAAACGTGTGTGGCCAATGCGGAGTCTAGCCAATTTGACATCTAACTCTCGCACTGGTAAACAAGGCCAGGAAGAAATAATCGGTTTTACAGAATGGAGTTTATTATTCGTCTGATTATTCCATGACTCTTGCCATAATGAGTATACACGACGCGTAAAGGCATTTTTTGCATCGTTGTATGGAATATCTTGCTGCAAAACCAAAGACGCATTTTTTGCTGCACTATCCGCCATCTCATTACCTATTATTCCAACATGGCTAGGAATCCAGCAAAAAAGTATTTGAAAATCCCTGTCTTGTAGAGTCCTTAAGAGTCTCAGGATTTCCAAGGCAACTGGATGAACCTGATTTTGGAGATTAGAAAGCATTTTCAATGAACTCATGCTGTCAGTATAAATGCAGAATTTGCGTTCGGGAGAGAGTGAAATCTTCTGAAGAGCATAAAAAACTGCTAATAATTCAGCAGATAGAACTGAAAGAGAAGTATCAAGACGGTAACTGAATGTATCGGCATCAAAAACAATACCGCAACCAACATGATCATTTGACTTCGAACCATCCGTAAAAATTTTTAAGTATTTTGCATACTGACAGCAATGAGCATTGAATAAATGCTGATAGACAATAGGAGCAGTACCCTGCTTCCCAAACCCAGAGAAGGGATTTAAAAACGAAATTTGGAGAATATCCCAAGGGGGAAAGCAAAAGAGATCAGTAGTTTGAATTACCCTACCATGGAGTTCAGAATCATGAAGGATAGATTTAGCTCTCTTGCAGAAGGGAAGGATGTGAGACGGTCGAGCATTATGAAGTCTCCGAAGACTATCCGGAAAAGTCATAGAAGACAAGGGGTGCTTCGGAAAAGACAAAACTCGAAAGTAGTACTGTACGGATAATTTTTCGCGTCGTAAACTAAGTGGTAATTGGTGACAGAGAACATACAAACTATTCACTGGTGAGGTGCGAAATGCTCCTGAACAAATTCTCAAAGCAGAATGGTGTATAGTGTCAAGTCTGCGTAAGATGGTAGAACGCGCAGTGCCATACACCATACATCCGTAATCAATACGAGATAAAAACAACTGCTTTATAAATTCGGAGCATGGAAGTACAATCTGCTCCCCAGGTGGTTCTAGAAAGTACCTTGAGTATATTTAATGACCTGTCACACTTCTTCCGTAGATGTAAAACGTGTGGAAGGAAAATGAGCTTATGGTCGAATATTATACCCAGAAATTTAGTTTGATTAACCACAGGGATGGTAGCGTTTCGAATACGGATTATAGGATCCAAATGAATACCCCGCTTCCTACAAAAGTGAACGCAGTGACTTTTCTCTGGAGAAATCGTATGTCCGTTTTCATTGCACCAATCTACGAGTTTATTAACAGTAACTTGCAATTCCCGCTCAATCAAGTGCATATTGCTCCCTTGGCAAGATATTTGAAGATCGTCTACATATAAAGTGCCTTGAATGGGTGGAGATAATACGTTTAGTATCTGACTAAAATGTAGGATAAAAAGGGTAACACTAAGGATACTTCCCTGCGGAACACCCTCAGCTTGGATAAAATTATTAGAATAAACGTTTCCTATGCGAACTTTAAATGTTCGACAAGATAAAAAGTTTTTTAAAAATATAGGTAAATTACCCCTAAAACCAAGATTGAAAAGTGTTGAAAGTATGCCGTAACGCCATGTGCGGTCGTAAGCTTTTTCTATGTCAAAAAATATAGAAACAAGGTGGTTTATCCTAACAAATGCGTTGCGGATTTGGGTTTCGAGAAGTATGAGATTGTCAAACGTTGACCGACCTCTACGGAAACCACTCTGCAACGGAGAGATGCATCCTTGTCTCTCTAATTCATACATAAAGCGAGCATTGACCATCCGTTCTAAAGTCTTACAGAGGCAACTCGTCAGAGCTATTGGCCGATACTTAAGAGGGTTGAATGAGTCTTTATCCGGTTTTAAGATCGGAATCACAATAGCTTCGCGTCATTGTATTGGGTACTTCAGCTCTATCCAGATTCTGTTGAATAACAACAGTAGATTGGAAAGTGAAGTTTTATTCAAATGGCGAAGCATGCTGTACGTGATTCCATCTGGGCCGGGACTGGTATCGTGAGTTTGAGATAAGGCCCTTTCCAATTCAAACATCCTAAACTCGCAATTGTATGGAGAGGTACTTTGGTCATTGAAACACAACGGCAACTGTTCCGCGCGATTCTTAATTGCTAGAAAATCAGAGCTGTAAGAATCAACTGCGGAAACTCGTGCGAACGTTTGTCCGAGTACATTGGCTACGTCTGATGGGGCACTATGCATCAAATTTCCCGATTTCAAAACAGGAATAGAAAATTCGGTATAAATCCCATTTACGGCCTTCACCTTCTTCCATAGATGTTTACTGCAAGTAGAGGATGTAATAGACGATACAAATTTTATCCAGCATTCCCTTTAACTATTACGCCGTATGCGACGGGCTATGGCTTTCGCTCGTTTGAAGGCTACAAGGTTTTCGGTCGTAGGATATCTCCTGAAAATATTCCATCGCTTTTTCTGGTTTTTATAGCTATTTCGACAAGCATCATTCCACCATGGCCTTCGGAATTTTCTTGGACGCGATGAGCTCTTAGGGATACTATTATTAGCGGCATTCATTATGACATCAATTACATGTTGAACGGCCTCCGAAATGTCTTCGGAACTAACCATTTCCTGAGTGATAACTGCTAGTTTCGAGAAATTATCCCAGTTTGCCCGCTGAAATAAGAAACGCGGAGGCTGATTAACCACACCGCCTCTATCAGCATGGGTAACAATAACTGGGAAATGATCACTATCATATAATTCTTCGCAAACTTCGAAGGTTAAGAACGGCAACAATTCTGGAGAACATATAACAAGATCGAGACTATGGAAGGTGCGTGTGGGTTCGTGGAAGTATGTCGTTTCATCATTATTAAGTAGACAGAGATTGTTATTTGAAATTAACTGTTCAATCTGTCTTCCTCTAGAATTAGCATTCGCCGAACCCCACAAAGTACTGTGCCCATTAAAGTCACCAAGCATAATAAAAGGCGGAGGAAGTTGGTCTACCAAGCTGTCCAGATCATGTTGAAGAATGACATCATGAGGTGATAAATATATGCAACAGACTGTGACCAATGTTCGTATGTGAATTTGTACAGCCACAGCCTGCAGAGATGTATGTAATGTGACAGTTGTGCTCGGATAAATATTAGATGTGAAGATACAGACTCCTCCAGAACTGCGAGATCCAGTGTCTGCATCTTTCCGAACGCAGTTATACCCGCGCAATTTGATGGTAATGTTAGGTGACAAGAAAGTTTCCTGAACACCGAAACAAATTGGATGAAACTGATTGAACATGGACTTGATGTCGTGAAGTTTTGAACGAATGCCGCGACAATTCCACGAAAGAAAAGTACCCATTAAGAAAGTTTATTTTGGGGAGAGGTATTTGAGACGGTAGTTGGAGAGTGCGTGGCATCGCAACTCATTTGAAGTTCTTCATCCTCCTCCTCAGACGGATGTAGCGTTATAAGGTCGGGGCTCTTGGACATGCCACCAAAAACAGACGCAAGGTCTCTATGGACCACACCCTGATTTGCAAGCCCCAGAGCAACAGAATTTTTGATTTTTTATTTTCTTAATTTTGCCTTTAATTTTTCTGAAATCGTTTTTTCTGGAATGTTAGATTTCGAAAGTTTCAGTTTAAGTGATCTCTGCGATTTGGATGATGTTTTCCGTTTTGTGGGTTTATCTGTGTCTGGAACACTATTTGAGGATGGTTCAGTTTCTGACTCTGATGTTTTTTCAACAATTTTTGTTTTGGTGGTAAATTTAATACAATTCATGCAGGAGCAGTTTGTACAGAAATTTCCCTGAACTGGAACTTTTGCAGCTGTAGCATAACTTAGACCTGGCTTAGGTGTTTGAGCGAGAATCTTTCTTTTTGCCTCTACATACGATATTTGTTCCTTAATCTTCAATGCAATGATATCTTTCTCCAACTGCCAACGCGGACAAGATCTAGAAAAAGATGTGTGATCGCCGCTGCAGTTAACACATTTTTCTTGAGCCGTGCACTGCTGGCTGTCGTGTCCTTTCTCTGCACAACGGGCGCAAGTGGGTGTCCCGCGGCAGGAAATTTTAGAATGTCCAAATCGTTGGCACTGATAACATCGCAGAGGATTAGGAATAAAGGGTCGCACAGCCAATTTCATGTAGCCTGCTTTAACCTTTTCTGGCAAAGTTGGAGATTGGAAAGTGAGAATAAGGTGTTTTGTGGGGAGGAGTTGTCCATCTCGTCTGATAAAGATACGACGCACATGAGTTACTCCCTCAGATTTCAGGTCTTCCGTAATTTCTTCAATCGTAGAATGATACAACTCCCCACAGGTTATAACACCCTTTGAGGAATTAAGGGAAGAATGAGTGCTCACTTCAATAGGAATTGTAGCCAAAGCTTTCATTTTTAAAATTTGATGGGATTGTTTTTGAGTACCAACTTCCACAAGTAGGTCACCAGAACGAAGTTTACGGATGGATGGTACTTCTCCAATTACGCTCACAATAGCTTTCTCGACAAGGAATGGCGAAACTGTGTGAAATGTTTCCTTTGTGTCTGATAAACGCTTGATGACAAAAAAATGATCAAAATAGATTTGTTTAGTTTTTTTTGATTTCCGTTCGTTGCTGAAAGGTTTTAGGCCCCATGCGATATGAATATGGTTTCGGGTCCCGACGGCACCGCCCACCACGGAGTCCAACAAGGGAAGGCAGCCACCGGCTCTGGCCATTCCCAGCCTCGGCGCTTACCCTAGCGCTAATCGGTACCTATACGCTCAGAGTTACCCCCGGGGACAGTGACCACCCTTAACGCCAAGCCCAAGGAGTAACCCCTTCGCTTGATCCCTAGCAGACTAGTAACTCAGGTTGCTAGTTACCGGCCGATTGATACACCGGGGACCACAGTGCACCGCCCGTCTAATGGGTCGCCACGCACGGCAAACACGTGGGGGTATTTGCTGTCCATGAGAAGCAGGAAGTAAACAGAGCGGCGACAGCTTCTCATGGAGAGCTCCCTCGCCTACCCTCGAGGGAAAGAAGAAAAAAGGAGACAGCAGAAGGCGCAGTGGAGAGTAAACATAAAGGGAGTATAGATCCCTGGGTACCTTGGGATTGGGACACCCCTACTCACCTATAGTAGGTGAGCCCCTGAGGGGGAAAGAACTAGGGATTGCAATACCGAATACCGGTATTCTGAGCCATTTGTACAATTTTGTAATACCGGTATTCACAAGTTTAAATACCGGTTTTTCGGTATTTACTAGAAATTTTTAAAATTGTCTCCACTATATGTTCAGGTATCGCGAACATAGCAAAATAGTATACGTTTTTGTTTTTATGTCTCCCTAACGGGTGAAATTTATTAGCCAATTAATGGCTTAAATCTAAATTAGCGAAACATGAATTATCTCTGAAAGAAAATATTGTATCTATAACGACTGATGGGGCAGGCAATAATTATGAAAAAAGTTGGAAAGTTTATTGGTGCAAATCAGCAGTTGTGCTATGCACATGGAATTCTATTAGGAGTAATAGATGTATTATACCAAAAAAATAAAGAACAGAAGAATCCAAATATAGAAATTTCGGATTCCAAATTTGAGGAGAGTGAGAGTGATATTGACAATGAAGATAATGATAATGCAATTGTTGAAGAAGATATTGCTAATGAGGATGAAATATTAGCCCATCAAGAATTGCTTACTATAATTTATAAAGTTCGAAAAATTGTTAAGATATTTAAACATTCCCCTATAAAAAATATATATATTACTAAAATATATACTAACTGAAAATAAAACAGAATATATGTTAATATTAGCTTCTAAAACACGTTGGAACAGTTTACTCCTAATGATGGAACGATTTTTGAAACTGAGAAATCCAATCCAAAAAGTAATAATCGACTTAAACCTGTAAATTAATTTTTCAGATAGTGAATTCGACTTAATATCCAGAACTGTATCAGCTCTACTTCCAATAAAACTGACTATTGAGGCGTTATGTCGATGAGATTCAAATTTATTAACAGGTAATGCAACAATAAATTTCATGTTGCAGTCACTGAAAGAACAGTATCATCCCTATCTGAAGAATTATGTATTACGTTGAAAAATCGCACAGAAGATAGGCATACCGAAATAAAAAATTTCTTATGGTATTTACATAATTATAATGATTTTAAAAATGGAAAAGAAAATAACCAATTCAAATCTGATTAAATTTTCTTAAAATTTTTTACCCACAAACCTATCCACATTCAGAAGAATTCGGTTCAATTATAGAAGATTATGATGTCATTACTGTCGATATTGAAAAGGAATTGTCTCTTGAACAAAAATTAGAATTAGCGATAAATAAAAAAATTTCAACGAACCAAAATACAATACAGAAATTAACTATATCCAAAACCTTCCGACGAAAAATCGATTTGTTTGAAGATAAGGGATTTAGAGGTAAATACTTGGAAAAAGTATATCACGCATTGCTAACTTTATCCCCAACTAGCGTAGATGCCTAAAGAGCGTTTTCGATAGCTAGTAATTTTTACACAAAATTACTTTTCAGGCTTAATGACAGTACAATTGATGATTATGTTTTGTAAGATCACATTTCAAAAATTTGTAATAGAATCACAGACTGAATAGTGATATTTGCACTTTTTTTGTGATTTAAAGATATTTCTTTACTTTTTTGTGATTATATACTGTTGTAATTTATAAATTACAAGTTATTTTTTGTGATATTTACACTCTCTAACAAAACTGGCAAATAAAACAAAGAAACCTATGTTTTCTTTATTTTTCTAAAATTTCTAATACCGGTATTAAAATCGGTATCCCGGTATTAAGATTTAAAAAATACCGAATACCGGTATTGAAATTTTGGTCCGGTATTGCAATCCCTAGAAAGAACCTATTGTTATATCTACCAAACCTCACATCCCTGATCAATTTCTAAGATTCTTAATATGTTTAACCCTTATGAAATTCAAACACATTGGGAATCTGGTCTAAACGCATTTTGCTAAGAATAGGAATGGTTTATGTGCATGTGATTAAGATCTTGAATCTTTGAAGTAAAATTTTATTTTCATTGTTTACTGAAATGCAAAAAATATTCATTTACTGGAAAAGATAATTATTTAATAAACGAGTGCAAGACAGCTTTAAAACTCCTCTGATTTAATCATGTGAAAATAGTTTTTTTAAACTTAAATGGAAATTCTCCTAGCAGAAATTTTCTGAAAATGCGCCAACGACATTAATGAGAAAGAAGAAAGAGGAAAGGGAATCTTTACCGCAGAAAAACTAAAAAATATACTCAATGAAGCGATTCTTGAATAATGTTTTCTTGGCGAGATGCAGCGTAATGCAAATGTGCACAGAAATGAAACAGTTGCAAAAGGTTACATAATTAGATAGGAAAAAGCTATGAAACTAGCGAAATGAAAATTCATTTATAATTTTGTTTTAAAGGAGAGATGAATTTTTTAAAAAAAGCCTAATTTAGGTGATTTTGCTTTGGAATTAAGAATTTTTTTTTAATTAAAAACGCAAAAACTTGAAGAGAATGCAAAGCGAATTAAACAATTTTTTGGTTTTCTATACATTTAAAATTATAAACAAAAAATATATTCTAAAGCTATTAAAAGTTTTTATTTACGAAATTATTTATTTTAAATTTGTAAAAGATATTTTTTCATTTCCTTGGCAACAATTTTTGAACAGGAATTTCAGAAAAAGTTTCATTTTTTTAAGTTCCTTTCGCTGCGAGCCTCTCCAACATAAAATGATAAATATTAGAAATGTACTTTTTAGATTATCTAAAATGAAAAATCAATAAAACTTTTTTCTTACGATTGTTTCAAAAATTAAATTTCAATCTGTCATTGTTGCTATTTTGAACTAACAGTGCTGATGAAATGTGAAATTATATAATTGAAAAAAATATATGGAAAGAAGAGAATTACCGACAAAAAACGTTAAGAAATTAAAATTACATAAGACTAATTATTTTAAAGGCAAACATTATAAATTTTCCCAAGTCAGAGTGATTTCAGATATTACAGGAAACTGGATATTTAATCTTTACATTACTGCAATAAATGTATTTTTTAATGTTGTTTTTTTTTTAACAAATATTGGAAAAATTTCAATAAAAACGAGTCATTATTTCATAAAGGAAAAAAAAGTGTAAACATTCAAGGACTTCTAGTTCTAACTGAAACATATATTAAATGTCTGAAGGATTTCATTAATAAATCTCGATCATTTTCCTTTTAAATTTATTTATATTTTTCAAGTTTTGCTTATTAATAAAACAATTACTATCTATGCATTACTACTACGAATTTTTTTTTTCTGCTAGCGATAATAGCATGCGGCCATCTTTAATTTTATTGTGATTACTTTTCTCTTGCACATGAAGTACGATGCTTTCAGAAAAAAAAGAAAAAAAAAAAGGATACACAACATGGAGAGGGAAGAAATATGAACTCTGTTCTTACTTACAAAACTTGCCTAATTCATTTCTAGTTCTTACGCGTTAAAAACTCGAAATACTTAAATTACCCATACTTAAATATAGACATCTGCAATATTTTTTAAGCAGAAAAATTAACTCTGCATAGGAATATTTTGCTAAAATAATTTTATTGAAAATATTTTTGCACTGTATATTCATTTTCTTAAGCAAAAAAAAAAAAAAAAAAAAAAAAAAAAGAAGCTAGGGGCTGAATTCAAAATAATGAAAAATATTATAATGAAGAATATGAATATGACGGCAATATGATATTACTGCCATAATTTTTATACGTGTTTGTTTCATTCGAATGCAATATAACCGGTATGTTTTTTTTTTTTTGCAACTGCGCCACTTTAAATGCTATGTTAGCGCAATTCTGCATTTTTTTTACTCCAACTATTTAGAATTTCTGTCCTTTTCATCTGCAATAGAATATCTAAAGAAAAATTCTGTGTATAGATAAATTTAATAATTAACATTGTTTTAATATTCTTTCTTTCATAAAAATTTGGAAAAGGGAAAACAAAAATTTTAAATAAAAACTTTTTTTATCTTATAATGTGAAAATATAAGCAATCAGAATTTTTGTCTTTATACTATTAGGAAAAATTAAATTTTTTCAAACGATCAATTAGATACACTTTTTCTTATTAAATAATTGGTAAATTAATTAATAAGAAATTCTATCATTAATTCATCAATGCATCGATGTCATTAAATCCTGAAAGCAAACAAATAATACGAATCATTCATTTATTTGCAGCGGAAATATATTTGTAGTGAGAGACGAGAACTGACAAAAGTCGTTTTTAGCAGACAAATTCTGCATTCGTGTTGCTATCTTTGGAGCAAAAGAGAAAATAAAAGTCTATTTATTCATTAGTGCTGCCATCTGGAGAATAAAATAGAAGTTTTTCTGTCATTGGCGATGCCATCTATGAAACAAAAGAGAAAATAAAAGTTTGACATTCTTTGTGCTGTCATCTATGAAGAAACATAAAAAAGAAAAGTTAAATTTTTCAATAGTGCTGCCATCCATGTGCCAAATAAGAAATAAAAATTGATTTTGGTTTTCGTGTCGCCATCTAGTATCTAACTCATTTAATAGAAATTTTAGGCCGGTTTTCCCAATTTTATTTAGAAACAGAAAAATTCTTCTAAAAAATAAAAATTAATTTTAAAAATTCTGAAAAGTTGATTTTAGTCTTTACCTATTGTTTAATTATATTATAAATTAATTATGTTGATAAATTAGATTATATTCTTATTTCTAAAAATATTTAAAAATAATACCTCTTGAACAAATTCCGAATATTTCGTTTAATATATTTTCCATTCCTCATTAAGTCTCAGATAAATTTCATCTATGTTAAAAGGATTTTCATGCGAATCAAAATCTAATGTCCATTATTATTTTTTTTCTATAAACAAGGTACATAATAAAGGTTATCATTTTGCATTTTTATAAAAATAATCAATACTTATATAGCAAAAACTTAGATACGAACCATCAGAAGTCCTTAACTTTATATTTTTGTATAGAACACGTCATACGTAATATTTCGATCACAAATTTAAATCATATTTCAGTGCATTTAAAATAATCAGAAATATAAAAATGTATTTAAAGTATCAATCGAATTAAGAAAATTATTTTCCAAAATTTTTCCTACATAAACAAAAAACAATTTCTTTAACTAATTAAAGCGAGCATTTATGTGCAATTATATCAATTCTTATTACTGTAAATAGTTAAAAATAAATTTTAATTTAATTGAACAACAAGAGCAGAAATGTCGACCCATGCACAGCGCACAGTTAACGAGCACGGACACCCCGTTCGATCTATGCATCGACATTTCTCACCAGAAACAAACATAAAATACAATGTTAAATAAAAGAAACAACAAGTGGAGAGATGACGACCCATGCCGAGCGCGCAGTGTCAGTTACCGAGCACGGACACCTTCGTTCGATCTATGCATCGTTTTTATTAAATAATTAATTTTTATTTTAATTAATGTTAGATTAATATCGATAACTGTTAATTAATGTCGATAATATAATAATTCTTTACTTGGAGTTAGGTGACTTCTGAATTCTGTAAGCAACATCATTTACTTTCTTGATGATTTTTCCCAGTTTCTTACAGCTTCGGGTTCGAATCTCTATCTCCAGGCTCTATCGCCATCCTAAAAATGGTAATCTGTTTCTTTAACGGAGTAACATCTAGAAATCGCATATATGGGTTTAACTTCTTGTTATATAATTCGGAAAAAACACGTTACTTAGCCATTCAAAAAGAATCATAACGGGAATTCGCAGCCTTCGACCTTAAAGCAACTCTGATAGAGTCCGTCTAGTCATTTCATGAGCCGCTCTCCTATTAGCCAGGATAAAAATGCAAATGGTAACTCTATCGATCTAAACAAGCACAGGAAGATTATTTAAATCTCTAGACTATGCCATCTTTTTCAGGATGTAGTGCTGCTAATTGAATCTTCAGAATTTAAAAACATTTGTAACTTGTTCCAGATACAATAACACCGTAGGCTCACTGTATTGGGAAATCCAGCTCCGAACGAATTCTTAAGCTACAGTCGAAGCTTTGTAAATAGAAATGGAAATGGTTCCCGGTCATGATAAAATAGTCCATCAATACTAAGACATATCTGTTGACCTGTGAAATTCAAGGTAAAAGAATAATCAGGAATATCGAAATATATTATTTCGAATTCTACGTTAAAAAAAAATTAAGAATATCGAAATATAATATTTCGAATTGTACACACACGTAATAGTGCTGTAATGTACGTTTGCTCCTTAGCTCTAAGTCAGTTGCAATAGCTGGGTCTTTATTTAATTTTGGTAGCTCCAAAATGTCCTCTACTTTGTTACCAAGTATCTCTAGAAACTTTTTGAATTCTTTCTTTCTGGAAAAAATTCAATAAGCCATTGACGGAACATTCTGTTGAAAGTAAAGAATTTTAACTGCAATTGATGAAGTTATTCCGGAGTAAGCAGAGTTAAGCTTCCTTTTTCTTTAAAATTAATCTATTATCTAGATCTTTCAACTGCGGAGATCTAGATAGCTGTACTTTTTAGATCTCACTTCAAGACAAGATATTTGCAACTGTTGTTAAAATTTTAGCGGAAGCAACTCGTTTTACTGTTTCCGCAAAAATATTTTCTCGGCATTTCAACAATGTTTTCAGAATTTAATGCAAGACCTTCGAGAGAGAGAATCCAAATTTCTGCGAGAGGTCTTTTCGATTTTATACACCATATGCTCCAATGGTAATGGTACCCCCCCCCCCCCCATTGAATAGTGGAACGTAAAGAATCCGAAGGCAAATAAACAGTGTTTAGGCAATCGAGGAGAACAGTGTGGAGTACGTACATCTTAAGAAAATTAATATAACAACATGCCTGTTGTTTATAATTTTGTTATACAAAATTAGTATAACAAAATTATAAACTTCTTTTATAATTATATATAAATCAGAATCATCAAATTTATAAGAAGAATAGGTAGAACTCACAACCGATGAAAAACTGACTGTAAAATTTAGAAATGGATGCTAAGAGCTCAACAGGATCAATATCGGAATCCTGCACTGAATTATGGGACAGAATTTAAATGCTTTCAATTGTATTTCTTTCGTTGCATTTGGATGAGTGTGATTTCAATTCAAAAACTTGTTTCCTGTCTAATAAGAGAAAGAGGCTGCGCATTTACTTAGCGCTGCAGTTTGCGACTCATACTAACGAAACTACCTGAAACCATTCATTTAACTTTTTATTTTTAATTAATTTTATGATTATTTTTTGTATTTCACTTTTTATTGCATTTGATGACCACTTTTATTTTCACTTTGTAATTTTTAGATAGACATTTAAAATAATTTTAGATAATATGCAACTTTATTTTAATATTTATTATGATGACTAACTGTTATAGAAAAGGAGGAGACACAATAATTCTTTTTTTGTGAAGGAAGTTGTGACCTAGAGAAAATGTGGAACTATACACTGTCTGATAAGAAAGGAGTTATCTGTTCTCTCTTAGAGAGACGTATAGCTGCTCTCAGTCCTCCTTCTCAATCCTTGCCACACTTGCAATTACTTTGCTACAGCAATATGACTTTCATTTCCTACGGAATTGTTATACAGCATATTGACAGCATCACACATCATTATATATGCTGCATTGGTTCGGAGTATGCGGTATTGATCATACTCCATGTTCAAAGTGCTTTTTTTTTAATACCAAACACACATTCGATTAATTCATTTCATAATTAGTCCTAACAAATTGGTAGCGCATTTTCCCCGAGATCTGGGCGTTCCGGATTCGAATCCCTGTTCGGGCATGGTTGGTCTTCTGTGTTCTATCTGTGAGGTGTGTGAATGTGCTCCCCTGTAAAAAATTGTTGTGCAACCGATTGCGACGCATGAAATAATCAAGTCGTACTTTTGTCCCTAGTTAGCGCTACTTAAAAAAAAAAAATAGACGCTTACTCGGTTTACATCACTGACAGATAACTGTCAGCGGGCTTGTAAAGGCCCATAAGTCACAACACAACGCAATTTTTATAGCACAATAACTGCCCGGTAATTTCATTTTATGTCATTTTACCTTACTGTGGGCTAATTTCATTAGTTATTTAGTTATCGCCATTTTTGTGATTTTCTTAACTTTTGGGGGACTAGTAAATATAGAAGTCGAACCATCGCTTAGTTCTCTTCCCCATTTAGTGTAGCTTTGCATACAATACCACCCTGAGTACAAATTTTGGTTGGTTGTTTAAATCTCATTCTATATTAAAAGGGAAGTCTCTCTCTAAGCATGATGATTTTCTTTGATCCCTGTTATGATGATTTCAGCAACTTCTGTTTCAAATAATTCATATGTAGATGCAAATATTGGGAAAACAGCATGCTTTGTTTATTAAATTTGAATTGTCGAAAATAATGAATATCGAAATTTTTCGTTAGAAAATTCACAAAATCAAAAACGGCATTTGAGCGATGAAAGCAATAAGGATGTCAGAAACACCAGCCTTCAGACCAGACCATGCATAGGCGGAAGTTATCACTTGTTCGGAATTTTATACTCATTTTAATATCTTAATGTTCTATTGAAGATGGTTGTATTATAATTATACCTTTTTTATACTGATTATAAAATGTATTAATGAAGCTAAAATAAATCTTGAAGCTTCATCATTCGGAACTAAAAATAAATAAATAAAAGAAGTTAAATGATATTTCATGATTAAATGCCGTACTCGAACTATCTGTATGAATTAAAATAATTAACCTTCAATATATAATCTAATGCATGTAAGTGAAAGAATTTCGCAGAAACCGTTTTGAATCATAAATACAGCTTGGCAAGAGAAACTACAGAACTACAGAATGAAATATATAAAGATTTCGATCAGCTTTTTAAGACTGACCGTCATCAGTCAATCATGGGCAAGATCTTCACTCTTAAACTTAAATTTGCATATATTTCAGAATTAAATTTTATTTTTCATGTATAAGAATTACAAAAATTCATAATAACTGCTAAACTAGTAAGGAAAATTATATTTAAAAAAAGAAAAAGAAGAAGAAAAATATATAAAACAATTCCTCGGCTTCGAGACTCGAACTGATGACCAGCGAAAATGCAAAGAAAGAACCTGTAGTTCTATCCACCAACCACACATACCTAAAACGCCGCACAATTTTAAGATTCTTAATATATTTAACCCTTACTAAATTCAAACACATTAGGTATCTGGTCTAAACGCATAATGCTAAGAATAGGAATGACTTATGCGCATGTGCACGATATTGAATCTTAAATTTTCTATCAAATTTATGAATGTTTTCAAGTGAAATTTTATTTTTATTCTTTATTGAAATGCAAAAAAAATATTTACTTACTGGAGAGAATAATTATTTAATATACGAGTGCAAGGAAGCTTTAAAACTCTTCCGATTTAATCATATAAAAACAGTTTTTTTTTTAACTTAATAAACTTAAATGGAAAGACTTTTAGCATAAATTTTCTGAAAATGCGCCAACGACAATAGTGAGAAAGAGGAAAGGGACTCTTTACCACAGAAAAACTAAAAAATATACTCAATGAAGCGATTCTTGAATAATTTCTTCTTGGTGAGATGCAGCGTAATGCATATGTACACAGAAATGAAACAGATGTAAAGGGTTTCATAATTAGATAGGAAAAAGCTATGAAACTAGCGAAATGAAAATTCATTTATAATTTTGTTTTAAAGGAGAGGTCATTTTTTAAAAAGCCTAATACTGGTGGTTTTGCTTTGGAATTAAGAATTTTTTTAATTAGAAACCGAAAAACTAGAAGAGAATGCAAAGGGAATGAAACACAACATATACATTTGTTTTTTTTTATACAATTAAAATTACAGACAAAAAAATATTCTAAAGCTATTAAAAGTTTTAATTTACGAAATTATTTATTTTAAACTTGTAAAAAAATATTTTTTCATTTCCTTGACAACAATTTTTCCAACAGGAATTTCAGAAAAAAGTTTCATTTTTTAAGTTCTTTTCGCTGCGACCCTTTCCAGCATAAAAAGATAAATATTAGAATTGTACTTTTTAGATTACCTAAAATGAAAAATTAATAAAACATTTTTCTTAGAATTCTTTCAACAGTTATAATTTTAATCTTTCATTGTTGCTATTTTGAAACTAACAGTGCTGATAAAATGCGAAATTATATAACTGACAAAAATATATCGAAAGAAGAGAATCACCGATAAAAAATGTTAAGAAATTAAAATTATATTAGGTTCAGAAATAATTATTTTAAAATGAAACATTATAAATTTTACCAAGTCGGTTTGATTTCTGAAATTACAGGAAAATGGGTATGGTGCTGCCATCTATACGCCAGATTAGAGATAAAAATCAAACATTTAATAGAAAACATTTAATTATCAAACATTTAATAGAAATTTTGGCCGGTTTTCCAATTTTATTAAGAAACATAGAAAAGTTCTTCCAAAAAATAAAAATTAATTAAAAAAATTCTGAAAAATTGATTTTAATCTTTACCTATTGTTTAATAATATTATAAATTAATTATATTGATAAATTATGTTATATTCTTATTTCTAAAAAGATTTAAAAATAATACCTCCTGAACAAATTCAGAATATTTTGTTAAATATACTTTACATTCCTGATTGGGTCCCAAATAAATTTCAAATATTTTACAATGATAGTCACGCGAATCAAAATCATTATTATTTTTCTCTACAAACAAATTATTTAATAAAAGGTTAGTAATATTATTTTGTATTTCTATAAATAATTAAATAATAAGTTGAAAAAACATAGATACGAGCCATCAGAAGTTCTTTTCTTTATATTTTTGTAACTGAAAACCAGCAAAAAGTAGCGAAAGAACCAGCATTTTCATCCACCACGCCACACATTTCTGGAACTTCGCTCAATTCTAAGATTCTTTATGTTTCAAATGCAAATGTACAACGCTAAACTTTCGACTGTTTTCTGTGCATATAGAAGATCTTGAAACTCAAAATTTCTTAAAATTTTTTGATATTTTGAAGCAAAATTTTAAGTCTCATGTCATATTCTCATCTCATGAAATATTTATAATGAATGCTAAACTATTATGGAAATAATATACAAAATAATTTTAAAAAAGAGTAAAAAAAAGTATAGAACAATTCCTATGTTTAGTGACTCGAACACCATCAAAAAGCAGCGAAAGAGCCTGCAGTTCTATCCACCAGGTACCACACCCCTGAAGCTCTCCCGTTTCTAAAATTCTTTATGTTTTAAAGAATTCCATTTCTCAAACATAATTGGAATCTGGTAGAAAAGCACAACGCTTAACGTTCGACTGTCTTCTGCGCATGTGCAAGATCTTGAAACTTAAAATGTCCTTAAATTTAATGATATTTTGAAGAAAAAATTTAAATCTAAATAAGGTAAAAATTTAAATACGGTGTCAATCTGGTCTAAAAGCACAATGCTAAGAATACGAATGAATTCTGCGCAAGTGCGTGAAATTGACCCGTAAATTTCGAATAAATATAGAAATATTTTGAAATTAAATTCTATTTTTGACGTATACGATTTCGAATTATTCAATTTATCTTTAGGAATGATGAAGAAATCTGGCTAAAATAAATTTAAAAATAAAGAAAAATATATACAAATATTCGTCGGCTTCGAACTGAAGACCTGCAAAACTAAGAGCCATACTCTACCGATACAAATACCAAGCCTCGTAACCCGAGCGCTTCTAAAGGGTCTAAGAATCTGATTACGAGTGTCCCGTAAAATTTTAAATACGTTGTCAATCTGGTCTAAAACCACACTGCTAAGAATACGAATGAATTCTGCGCATGTGCGAGAACTTGACTCATAAAATTTCGAATAAATTAAGAAATAAATTGAAATTAAATTCTATTTTTGACATATATGATTTCGAATTATTCATTTTAACTCTAGTAATGAAAGATAAAACTGACTAAAATAAATTTTAAAAAAAAAGAAAATTATATAAAAACATTTGACGGCTCCGAGCCAAGAACTGAAGACCTGCAAAACTAAGCGCCACACTCTGCTGATCCAGCCACCAAGTCTAGTAACCCGAGAGCTTCTGAAGGGAGTAAAAGTATCATTACGACTGTCCAGTAAAATTTTAAATACTGTGTCAATCTGGTCTAAAAGCACAACGCTAAGAATTTGAATGAATTCTGCGTATGTGCGTGAACTTGACTCGTAAAATTTCGAATAAATAAAGATATACTTTGAAATTAAATTCTATTTTTAACGTATATGATTTGGAATAGTTCATTATAACTCTAGAAAAGCAAGATGAAACTGACTAAAATAAATTTAAAAAAAAAAGAAAAATATATAAAAACATTTGACGGCTCAGAGCCTCGAACTGAAGCCATTCAAAACTAATTTCCAGACTGTGCCGATCCAGCCACCAAGCTTCGTAACCCGAGAGCTTCTGAAGGGTCTAAGATTTAAATTACGACTGTCTAGTAAAATTTTAAATACGGTATCAATCTGGTCTAAAAGCACAATGCTAAGAATATGAATGAATTCTGCGCATGTGCATGAACTTGACTCGTAAAATTTCGAATAAATTTAGAAATATCTTGATGTTAAATTCTATTTTTGACGTATATGATTTGGAATTAATCAATTTATCTCTAGAAATAATAAAGAATTCTGGCTAAAATAAATTAAAAAAAAAAAGAAAAATATATAAAAATATTTGTCGGCTTCGAGACTCGAACTGAAGACCTGCAAAACTAAGCGCCACACTCTACTGATCCAGCCACCAGCCCGAGAGCTGATGAAGGGTCTAAGAGTCTCATTACTACTGTCCAATAAAACTTTAAATACGTTGTCAATGTGGTCTGAAACCACAATAATGAGAATACGAATGAATTCTGCGCATATGCGTGAACTTGACTCGTAAAATTTCGAATAAATTATGAAATAAATTGAAATTAATTTCTATTTTTTACGTACATGATTTGGAATTATTCAATTTATCTCTAGGATTGATGGAGAAATCTGGCTAAAAAAAATTTAAAAAAAGAAAAGAACAAAAAAAAGAAAAATATATAAAAATATTATTCGGCTTCGAACCTCTAACTGAAGACCGGCAAAATTAAGCGCCACACTGTGCCGATCCAGCCAATAAGTCTCGTAACCCGAGAGCTTCTGAAGGGTCTAAGATTTAAATTACGACTGTCCAGTAAAATTTTAAATACGGTATCAATCTGGTCTAAAAGCACAATGCTAAGAATATGAATGAATTCTGCGCATGTGCGTGAACTTGAATCGTAAAATTTCGAATAAATATAGAAATATTTTGAAATTAAATTCTATTTTTGACGTATAGGATTTGGAATTATTCATTTTAACTCTAGTAATGAAAGATGAAACTGACTAAAACAAATTTAAAAAAAAAGAAAAATATATAAAAACATTTGACGGCTCCGAGCCTAGAACTGAAGACCTGCAAAACTAAGTGACACACTGTGCCAATCCAGCCACCAAGATTCATAACCCGAGAGCTGCTGAAGGGAGTAAAAGTCTCATTACGACTGTTAAGTAAAATTTAAAATACGGTGTCAATCTAGTCTAAAAGCTCAATGCTAATAATACGAATGAATTCTGCGCATGTGCGTGAACTTTACTCCTAAAATTTCGAATAAATATACAAATATTTTGAAATTAAATTCTATTTTTAACGTATATGATTTGGAATAATTCATTTTAACTCTTGTAATGAAAGATGAAACTGACTAAAATAAATTTAAATATATATATATAAAAACATTTGACGGCTCCGAGCCTCGAACTGAAGACTTGCAAAACAAGGTTCCACCCTCTGACGATCCAGCCACCAAGCTTCTTAACCCGAGAGCTTCTGAACGGTCTAAGATTTACATTACGACTGTCCAGTAAAATTTTAAATACGGTGCCAATCTTGTCTGAAAGCACAACGCTAAGAATACGAATGAATTCTGCGCATGTGCGAGAACTTGACTCGTAAAATTTCGAATAAGTATAGAAATATTTTGAAATTAAATTATAGTTTTGACGTATATGATTTGGAATTATTCATTTTAACTCTAGAAATGAAGGAGAAATCTGGCTAAAATAAATTAAAAAAAAAAAGAAAAATATTTGTCGGCTTCGGGCCTCTAACTGAAGACCTGCAAAACTAAGCGCCACACTCGGCCGATCCAGCCACCACGCCTCGTAACCAGAGAGCTGCTGAAGGGTCTAAGAGTCTCATTACGAATGTCCAGTAAAATTTTAAATACGTTGTCAATCTTTTCTAAAAGCACAATGCTAAGAATACGAATGAATTCTGTGCCTGTGCGTGAACTTGACTCGTAAAATTTCGAATAAACATAGAAATAAATTGATATTAAATTCTATTTTTGACGTATATGATTTGGAATTATTCAATTTATCTCTCGGAATGATGAAGAATTCTGGCTAAAATAAATTTTAAAAAAAGAAAAAAATATATATAAAAATATTCGTCGGCTTCGAGACTCGACCTGAAGATCTGCAAAACTAAGCGCCACACTCTGCCGATCCAGCCACCAAGATTCGTAACCCGAGAGCTTCTGAAGGGACTAAGATTCTCATTACGATTGTGCAGTAAAATTTTAAATACTGTGTCAATCTGGTCTAAAAGCACAATGCTAATAATACGAATGAATTCTGCGCATATGCGTGAACTTGACTCGTAAAATTTCGAATAAATTTAGAAATATTTTGATATTAAATTCTATTTCCGACGTATATGATTTGGAATTATTCAATATCTCTTGGAAAAATGGAGAAAACTTCCTAAAATAATTTTTAAAAAAATTATAAAAATAATTGTCGGCTTCGAGCCTCAAACGGAAGACCTGCAAAACTAAGCGCCACACTCTGCTGATCCAGCCACCAACTCTAGTAACCCGAGAGCTTTTACGAGTCAAGTTCACGCATATGCGCAGAATTCATTCGTATTATTAGCATTGTGCTTTTAGACCAGATTGACACAGTATTTAAAATTTTACTGCAGAATCGTAATGAGAATCTTAGTCCCTTCAGAAGCTCTCGGGTTACGAATCTTGGTTAAAATCGGGTTAAAAGTATCATTACGACTGTGCAGTAAAATTTTAAATACGGTGTCAATCTTGTCTAAAAGCACAATGCTAAGAATACGAATGAATTCTGCGCATGTGCGTGAATTTGACTCGTAAAATTTCTAATAAATATAGAAATATTTTGAAATTAAATTTTATTTTTGACGTATATGATTTGGAATTATTCATTTTAACTTTAGTAATGAGAGATGAAACTGACTAAAATAAATTTTTTAAAAAAGAAAAATATATAAAAACATTTGACGGCTCCGAGCCTACAACTGAAGACCTGCAAAACTAAGCGCCACACTCGGCCGGCCGATCCAGCCACCAAGATTCGTAACCCGAGAGCTTCTGATGAGTCGAAGATTCTCATTACGTTTGTCCAGTAAAATTTTTAATACGGTGTCAATCTGGTGTAAAAGCCGAATGCTAAGAATACGAATGAATTCTGCGCATATGCGTGAACTTGACTCTTAAAATTTAGAATAAATATAGAAATATTTTGAAATTAAATTCTATTTTTAACGTATATGATTTGGAATAATTCATTTTAACTCTAGAAATTAAAGATGAAACTGACTAAAATAAATTTAAAAAAAAGAGAAATATATAAAAATATTTGTTGGCTTCGAGACGCGAACTGAAGACCTGCAAAACTAAGCGCCACACTCTGCTGATCCAGCCACCAGCCCGAGAGCTGCTGAAGGGTCTAACGGCCGTATTCACCAACCGTTGTTAAACATCAGCTGATGATTAAACGCTGATCAGCAGTCAAATCGGTATTCACCAGACCAAACTGATTGTCAATTTCTCCCTGTTTTGCCCCATTTTTTGATTCACGGACTTCCGATGATCAAATTTGATCAACTGTTTTCCGCATGCGCATTTCTCAAGAAGGATAACTGTTACGTTAGTTTTCAAACAAACATGGATGATATAGATACATTGGAACTATTGCAGTTCATATCAGATAGGAGGTGAATATACACTGACAGAGTTTCTGATTTGGATTTGTTAGATGAATATGATTTTATTTCGAAGTACAGACTTCCTCGTAATTCTGTTGAATGCATTTTATCTTTGATAAGGAGAAATTAAGCACCAATATTTTACGAAACAGTGCTGTAACTACTGAAAAGAAATTGTGTATTGCCTTACTTTTTTTTTTTTTTTTGCTTTAGGAAGTCAACAACAAATAATTGGTGATTTCAATCAAACTAGCCAGTCATCATGTTGCAGGGCTATAAATGAAGTATCTAGATGTATATGACATCATGTTGCCGGGCTAGAAATGAGGCCAAGATTCATTTACCTACCAAATAATGAATCTGATCGACTTGAGGTATGTTTACATTAAACTCTTTTATATCCTTCATATTGGAATCCCTTTTTATTATTATTATATCCGAGTCGATTTTTGATTATTATTTTCTAGAATTAAAACTAGAATTTGTCATTTGTATAATTCCTTGAATATTCAATTTTTTGAAGCAAATGAATTATAATTAAAAGAATTTTGCTAAACTTATTAATACCGTTTAGAAAACTCATCAAGTTTAGTATGATTATACTGTTTTTTATCAAATGATTGTTCCTTAAAATGCTTCCATTAAAAACATTTTATTACATATTTTCTGTCTGGTTAATCTAATCACTTGCTAGTAAAATAAGTTGTTTCATATCTTTATATATTCATATCATTTGTGTAGTCTTATAGTTTTTTTAATTGTATTATTATGGCGATATAAGTTATTAAAAATTGATAATGTATGTATGCAATATTTTTTCAAATCATTTTTAATTAACTTTTAATATTACTTTTATAACTAGAGTCCATCTTTAACAGTTTTTTGCATTTGTCATGCTATAAGAAAATTTTCCCATTCTTTACTAAGACAATGTTACATGTTAATCAATTTTAACCTTGTTCCTTTTATTGTTCAATTCTGTAAATCTGTAAAAATATAATAAAGAATTCAAGTATTAAAGATTATTTGCAATATAAACTTAAAATTTTCATTATGCTTTATTCCATATTGAAAAATTCTTATTCCTCCACCCCTACCATTATACAGCTGTATATGCTGTATATCAAAGATTATGGCAGATTTTTGTATGAATATTTAAAACAAGAAGGGTTTTTGAAAAACAACCACTTAAATAATAAATATGTTTTCGTTGAACAAATAATATTTTAAGATTAGGTAAAAAAATATTCTTTCTGTAGAATATTTTCCAAAGTTATCTGAAATCATTTGCAAATTTTTTAGAATGCACATTTCTAGTGATTGAGAATGGAATATTTTAAGTCTTTTTTTTATAATAGGTGTAGTGTATAAATGAATTCTAAATATTTATTCTAAATTTAGATACAAAAATTGGTATTTTTGACTTATATCAACAAAATTGATATGTTTATACTATCAATTTTTAAGTATGTCATTTAAGTATTATTGTTAAATTAAAAATTTTTTTCATTACAGTTATTTATAATATTATAATTAATTCTTATTTCACATTTCTCAGATTAAAAACTTGCCAAGATATGGAAGAAATAAGGAACAGCCTTTTCCTTTTGAAAAAATAAGAAAAGCAACAAAGAAATCTTTTTCGTCTGTCTGGTGATGATTATACAGGATTGCTTTTTGTATTTTTGAAACTTTCCTGTATGACTCATTTCCATGACTGTACACTGTTTTCACATGGATATATAAGTTTTTTTTTAGTTAATTGATTTTTTATGTTATTATTTATTTTATAGAAAAAGAATTATTGCAGTTTTTATTATGATTAATAATTAGAAATTTAAAGAAATTACTTTTGTTGCTTATAAATTGTGTGATATAATAATGTGCTTGTCACTCAATACAGCTAATACAATACAGCTTATCTGCTGAAAATGATCCCCAGTTTTTATTGTTTTTTTTCCCCTCATTACACAACAAATTTTAACATTACTTGTAATGTATTCTCTACCTAATTATTTTTTGAAAGATATTATTTTATAATTTATCTGTATAGAAATGTCTAAATAATTCCTTATTCCCATCTTTGAAAATCAAATATATTTTTAATTTGATGTTGTTCTTTTTTATAATTTATATAAAATGACATACATGTATGGCTCATATCAATGTAGTTCTTTCCTAGTGGTTTTGTGTTCTCATTATCTTATTACAATATGTATATGTATTAGAGAAATAAAAAGACACATATAGAAGAATTTTGCATTATGAATCAGCATTAATGTTGCATTTTAAAGTACCTCTATTGACACTTCCTTGTAATTCTTGTAGAAGAATTTTATATTAATAATCAGCATCAATGTTGCATTTTAAAGTGCCTTTAATGGCACTTTGTTTTAATGCTTGTAGAAACTGTGACTTCTCCGTCAAAATTTTCTTTTTTTAATTCATATAATATGTTACTTTTCAAGTCAAATTTGAATAAAATAGATTTTTGTATACAGAAGTCCTTCTTTAATTTCGCATATTTTAAGACATTCTGAGAAGTGTGTAAAACACAAAGAAAATAGATTAATTGGGATTTGAAAATTTTGTTATTTTAAAAACAAGTGTAGATAATAACTTATACGAGTTAATTCAAATTTCTACAAATTTTGATGCAAATATAAAATTTTAAAAAAGAGGTTTTTATTTTAAAAATTCATTAACTTAACTGACAGTTTAATGTAACCTATTAGAATAATATTTAAGATGATTTCAAGAAAAAAAAAATGTTTGTGAAAAATTCTTTTACTTTTTTGAAACATTTCAATTTGGATCATCTTTCATCAAATTTAAATATAGAAAGAGATTCCTTGTTTAAATACACAAGATCCTGAGTTGAAAAATGTGACAATTAAACAAAGGAAATTATGCTGACTTAACAGTATTTAGTTCGATGTTGTGCTCATAGGTTTATGATTTCAGGAAGTAATGATTGTCATTAAGATATGAATAATTAAAAACATCATTGGAAATTAATATAATAAAGTGACAGATATTATTCAAGTATGAGTAGAAACTAAATGTTAAAATATCAAAAAATTAATAACTGTTTTGGTACAAAATTCTGGGAATAAAAAAAAAAAAAAAAAAAGGCAAAAACTTGTTGAAACAAATGGAATTTCACATTTACTTGAAAGAATTAAAATATCATTACTAGTTTCTGACAGGCTAATCAAGTTAACCTGTGTTGCTTTTTGATTGAGTTTGAATCATCAAGCAGAAAGTGTTAAAAAAATTTACTGTTAATTCTAGATGTTTTGCCACTCAATTTATTTGAACAAAAGTGAATGCTTATGATATGCAAATTAATCATTTATTTTATTCAGGGATATCAATTCTAAAATAAATATGCTTTTCATCAATATTTACATTATTTTTATACTGATTTGTAATGTCAAGGTAGTCAAATGCATGTTGTCAAGCTAACAATTATCCCATTGAAATTTAAAGAGTTGTTAAATTTATTGTTTACAAAAAGTTTTAGATATGAGGTATAAATTAGCTTCTTCACTTCCACAATAACAATATACTATACAAATTTATTGCATGAATATTTATTTTGGTGAAATAGCTGTTGGTCTTCAATATTCATATACAATTTTCACTGACTTTTGTTTATAATTTGAATCTTCTGATTTGGAGTATATATTCTGAATGTATATATTCTTCTAATATGTATATATTCTGACATTTATATCTATAAATTTTTTTAACAATTATATATGTAAAAATTTAATATTTTGATAATTAATAAGCATATTTTTCCATATTTGCTTTTCTACAGAAATAAAAGCATAGCACAGAATAAGCATTTTTTTTTCTGCTTTGAGAAAAGAACAAACAAACAACAACAACAAAATTTATTTTGAAAACTACTGAAGATTTAGACAGCTAATACATATTTAAATATTGACACCAAAAGAATTATTACTATTTTTTTCAAATATAGCATATTGTGGAAATATAATACATATTGCTAAAATAATACATATTGGAAGCTTATACATATTGTGGAAGTATAAAACTTATTTGTTTTCAAATAAATGCTGAAAGTTCAATAAAGAGAAATTTGTAATATACGTTATAAACTTCATACAAACAATTATATGGGATTGTCAGAGATATCACTGCTTTTAATTTCAATAAAAATAGCCTTTGGAAATTTAAATGTTTTGTGTAAATGAAAATAATTTACTAATATGAAAGTCATAATACTTTGTAAGTAAGAATTTATACACTACATCCCCCCCCCCCTCTTTATTATATTAAAAATTCAGGATACTAATCCATTGCTCATTAATATGCATTCTAACAAAATAAACATTTTAAACAAAAATATAAACATTTTGTGAATTCCTTGCCAAAGACAAGGAAGTTGCTGTGTTTTAACAATTTGTATGATTATAATTCATTATAATATATATTAAAGAACATGGAAAGATCATAAAAAAGAACAAAGATCAATATTATAATTTGGTTGGTAATACCATTCAACTAATAAAATTTTGATGTTAACAAATAAAAAAAAATGCCATATTTTGTAAAAAATGCTGGGGTCTGAAAAAAAATCTACCAAGCTTCAAATTTTTAACTAGTTTATAATTGATAAATGAAGAAAGTTATGTTTTTTTTTTTTTTTAACTTGTTCAAATATTTGTCACATTTCTCAGAAATATAATTTACAGTTAATGATAATTTACTCGAAATTCAAATTTTGTTAAATTCATTGTTTAGAAGAAACTACAGTGAATTCTTCACTTTCAAAATCAGTTTGCAGCAGTTTGTTATTTGTATTGTTTATGTATATATTCTATTATTATATATAAAATATTTCCATATGTAAATGAACTCAATTTGGTTAATCTGCATTTTTTTTAGAAATTTAATTTTCAGATAGACCTTTTGTAAAAGTTCAATTCATTGGAAAACTATTCGAAAAGCAGTTAATATTCATATTCTCAATTCAAAAGACAGCAAATGCTCAAATGTTTAGTTACATAATACAGTGGAAATTTAAAATATGCTTGCTTAATAATGTATATTCAGAGAAACAATCCCACGAAAAGCTTAATAATATCATGTAAGAAAATCGATGAGTTTATCACTAGACAACATCACATTGTTTTCTCGCTTGATCGTCCGACATTTCTCATACACATCTCGGAAAGAAACAAAATAACAATAAAAACATGAAAAAGAGCCAACCATCAGCTGATAATCATGTGATATATCTGGACCAATGAAAATCCATTTCCGGTTGAAAAAGGCAGAAAAAGCTGCCTTGATGCTTAGTCGTAAAATTAACGTTCGTGAATACCAATGATCTTTGGTTGATGATTTGTCGTTGATCATGGGTTGAACAATCCGATGTTTAGCAACCGGTTTGGTGAATACGGCCGTAAGAGTCTCATTACTACTGTCCAGTAAAATTTTAAATACGTTGTCAATGTGGTCTAAAACCACAATAATGAGAATACGAATGAATTCTGCGCATATGCGTGAACTTGACTCGTAAAATTTCGAATAAATTATGAAATAAATTGAAATTAAATTCTATTTTTTACGTACATGATTTGGAATTATTCAATTTATCTCTAGGATTGATGGAGAAATCTGGCAAAAAAAAATTTTAAAAAAAGAAAAAATATATATATATATAAAAATATTTGTCGGCTTCGAGCCTCGAACTGAAGACCTGCAAAAGTAATCGCCACACTCTGCCGATCCCGCCACTAAGCCTCGTAACCCGAGAGCTTCTGAAGGGTCTAAGATTTAAATTACGTCTGTCCAGTAAAATTTTAAATACGGTATCAATCTGGTCTAAAAGCACAATGCTAAGAATACGAATGAATTCTGCGCATGTGCGTGAACTTGACAAGTAAAATTTCGAATAAATATAGAAATGTTTTGAAATTAAATTGTATTTTTGACGTATAGGATTTGGAATTATTCATTTTAACTCTAGTAATGAATATTCCAATTCTTATCTTCCCATTCTTAGTTTATAAACTAGATTATTGACCTGACACTAAATTAAAATACTACGAGGAAATATCAGCAAGCAATGGGGGAGTGGTAAATTATCGTGTTTCATAGTTTTCGACAAATTAAATCCACAGTTGCCGGGTTTGAGAAATGTAGATATTTTAGTCGATTTTTATATGCTTTGATAGTTACCAAAAGAAATCATTTAGATTGATAATCAATTTTTGGTAAACTTCTGCTTCTATTTTTATTGAGACATCTCTTTAAAGATGCTTAATTCATCATGTTATGATAGCCACCACTGCTAAGATTAAGACACATATTGCACAATAATATTTAATTCATGTCCATTGAATGCAATCCCATAAACCTTAATTGTATGTAAGAGTATAAGCATCAAGTGCGTTTTCGTTCATAATAATGAATAAGTAATTTATATGATGACATAATGATTCGTGTAGTTGCAATATCTATATAGTTCCAAAGTATTCTTGTAAAAAACAATGTCAGTTAAGAAAAGCGTGGTTGTTGAAGCGAAAATGTTGAAAGCGTTGTTCGAAGAGCGAAAATTGTTTACATAGCAAATTCTAAAAAAATGAATTTTGGAAAATTTTTAATTATTAGTGTATCTACTACGATGATCTAAACTTTTCAAAATAAAATATACATACATATTACACATTTTAAATTTTATGGAAAAAAAAATTGAAATGCATATAATAATAAAGCTATTGCTTTCTTCGCAACCACAAATTACTTTATATATTAAAAATTTAAATGTTGTTTTCTTAAACTAAAAATTAAATATAAACATAATACTTAAAAGATATATTAAAAGCGGAACTTAAGTAAATTTACGAACCCCGTTTATTTAGAAACTTCCAGATTAGTTTAAGTTCGACACGCTCCATCATGCGTAAAATAGTTGCATTCCAGCAACTATTTACTTAATGATTTTCAAGATATGTAAAACCCCATTATAAATAAGATGCCACCCCCATTATAAATAAGATGCAAGATAGTTGCAGACTTCGGTTAGTGATGTTCCACATTTTTTGGCTATTTATCGAGGGCGTTGTAAATATTTACGAGAATTTAATTTATTATAATAATAATAATAATAGGACCAACTATCGGATGTTGCTTCCATTGTCGAAAAACAACTTAAAATCGGTTGAAGTTTTCTCTCATTGTTTTCTTTGAATACTTAGAAAATATTGTATCTTTTGTATTCTCATTTTTTTCTTCTTTGCATCCCCTGAAAGAATAATGAGGGTAGGACAGTAAATAATAGTATGAAGAGAGTCGAGCGAACCCTCAAAAATCATGATAATCCGCAAGAGAGAGTGTCCCTTTTCTTTACTTTCATGTACAATGACTCAATAGAGCGCATTTTGTGATTTGAAATATGATGAATAAAGCTGAGTAAACATTTCAGATACTTGCTTTACATCCTTACGATCCAAATCAGACGCAGATCTACAGTTATGTAAACAAAAGCCACGTTTATTTATTTAATTCTTCGCTTTATTCATTCATTGTATTTATATAATCATGATATACAACCCAAAGATATCCTTTAACAGATCAGAATCGAAATTTAAAACATCAAAAATTCTGATGAAAAATTTTTATACTAAATTGAATCCATATAGCTCCTTTCGGGTCTGGAATTCCCGAATTTACATGAATACGAACAAATAGTATTAAATATTTATAAAAATTTTCACTGAGACCTATACCAGACTGCTTTCACCATTTAACCGTTGTGACTGTGCGTCATTTCTTGCATAGAATTATAGCTCATTTAATACATAGGCTAAAATTTAATCATGCAAAAACACAATAATTCGACATAAATTTACTCGTGTTCCACAAACATAAGCTTTCTAAATTTAATCAGCAGAATAGCACATCCCAAAACGACAGTATTCTGTAAAATGCAGAATTTGAAAAAAGAGAAACATTTCTTATATGTACAAATTAGATAGTGAATTTTGACATTCAAGTTCGAATCGAAAATTATTTTTTAATTTTAAAGTGGTGTGCACAATCATTTAAATTATATATCACTTTTCAGTAGCATAATTCAGTTTCCACCATTTTAAACATTTTGAAATCTAAAAAAAAATGCTTAAAGAAAAAACGTCGATAGTATGATTTTAATTAATTGGAATTTGTTAAATATTTGTAAAAGTGGAATTTTATGATTTAATTTCACTACTTGAAATAGAAAAATACAATTGTATGTTTCCGATCACGATACTCTGTTTTAGTACTTTCAGAAGGAATTTGCATGTTAATTAATTTCAATTAAATTTGTTTTAATGTACAAGACGTCATTTCGTTGAAAATTAGAGAAAAGATAAGATTCGATTCGAATAAAGAGAATTAGGAAACATAGTAAAAAATATTAAATAAAATGTAAAAAATCAAAAATGATTTTATTTATGTGCTGAAAAGCAGAGGGCACTGTTTATGATTTTCAGTATTTTTTAAGAGTATTGAGACAAAATAAAATTCAATGAACCTTGACTCTCCAAGGAATACCGGATGTTGAATAAAAGAAAGAAAGAAAGAAAACTAATTAAGTAATTAAACGGTTGCTACAAATCGAAAATAATATTATATCGAAATATATCTATATACTACTATTTGTTATTTTTATACCACTAACATTTAATATAATTTTTTACAATTTTAACTATCCTATCTTCAACTTTTTCGCAAATAGTATTGTATAGATTTGCGATGAGCGAGGATAGAACCTGGGACCTTGTGATTTCCAGCCGAGTAACAAGACCACAATAAAAAGCAATTTCTCGTGTTTCGTAGCTTTTAGATGGGTTATAAGCTTCACCAAAATATAACTAATACTCAAAAAGTATAAATCTAAGAGCAGGAATGTAATAAAATTTAAAACATCACGTATTGGAAGATCATTAAAGCTTACAAGACTTTTCTCTCATTGTCCTTTGACCTTTTTTTTAACCTCAATTGGATCGTTCTGATACCGTCTAATGCGGAAGGCGCTCATTCTTCATCGCAGCAAATACAAACATAATGCATAAAGCAAACTGTTAAACTATAATAAAATTCTTATTTTGACTGACAGGAACTCTCCTTTGGCCTGTAGAGGTAAAAGATACTTGATAAGCAACGTTTAAGTCAAGTTGATAAGAAACAAGCGAGAATCATCACTCAAGTTACTTACTTTTATTCAATATAAACCGCTATTATGACTCTAAAATACAGAAGATCAAACTAAGGAAACTCTTAAAACAGAATTCTCGGTTCAGTAACATTCGCAAAAGAATTAACGTCTCCAGATAGCCAGCATCAGCATATATCGAGATTCATACATTAGGATCTAAGAAATGAATTGCAGTTTTGTTAGATTTTATACTCGTATTGCCAATAGGAAAAAAAGTCTTTACATGCTGTTTTATCGTATAATGCGTCTATGTTGGAAATATCCTCATTTCATCCTTAATTTGAAGTGTTAACAGCATTGAGTATTCTCGAAACACTCAACTAAAAAGTAAGAGAACTTTGACATCATTTAAGACTGAAGAGCTCCACTGTGAGTATGAATATGGATACACTGGACAGAACACATGTAAACTGATCTAGAACTACAAAATGTAATACTTTGAGAAATGTACATCTCGGAAAGATGTACGGATTTCTTAACATTCCATTGCTTTTTATTAGTTTTCATTAAAATGTGAATATTTAATTTAATAAGAGAATTATCTTCCTCTAAAATAATATATTGAAAGAATGTACATTTTAATAATTTATGATTACGCAGCCATTTATGATTACTAATTCTGAAGACCCTAAGCATGAAAAGGTCATCTCGTAAGAATAGCAAGCTCAAATACTTTATCAGAAAATAATGGATCTTGCTTGTATAAAAGAACATTCGACTACACGAAACATAGATGACATAAACATAGATGAAGCATTCCTTAAAGAAAAAGATTCCTTATTACAACCAAATTAGGTAGAGGTTTTCGGTAAAAGAATTATAAATCGAAGATCTGTCCTCTTCCTTCGTTTCATTAAATTCTTATTGGACAGTTTGGCATGAAACGGATATTGCTCTTCATCATTTATTCCGCTGTATCGAACGATAATTATTTTTAGACTAAACAAGATTATTGACTTTAAAATAAGTAATTAAATTCAATTTTCTTTTTATTTTCAAAACATTTATTTTTTTATTAAGTATTCAAGGAAGAACTTTGCTAAATTTCGATTTAATGTATAATTTAAATTATTACATAAAGATTAAAAGATAATTACTGCTATAAAATAATATTTCCAAGCAGATCTGCAAAATAAACTAAACAATCAAACTGAATTAACATCACACTTTTCAAAAACATATCACTTTAATGAATCGAAATTTAATATCTAAATTTTTTATAAACTAAGCTACATAATTTATTAGAGTTCATATTATTTCTTGCTTTATTTTACCATATCATCCATCCCGATTAGATGGTTTCACATACTTCAAGAAGATACTTTATGGAGCCTTAAATAATAAATTTTGGTCTGAAATTGCTTATAAATTTGTCCTGTGACTTATTCAACAAAGATAAATGATAGCTCTTTACTAATATGTAACTAACAAAGCATTTTACTGCACATAATGAATATTGTTACCATAAATCCAAACTTTATTATAGTATTTCATGTGTAGACAATTTCCGTTCTCAAAGTCAAAGATGAACGTTTATTCTGTGCTTAGAAATCGGTAGAAGACTAAGCGCCAGAGGTAATTAAAGAGAAGATAAATTAATTATCAAGGAACTAACCAATTTATTATCCTCTAAGCTAAAAAGCAGTGAATATCTTCTGACAAAATTAAATTCATAAATTGTTCAGATCGGTGCATTTTTCTTCTTAGAATTTAATGATATTAATTTAGTAAAAGCAAAAACTAAATATAAGTTTCCACAACGTAGGAAAGAGGAAACTTTTCTGGAATACTCGGCCATTTAGGACGATTTCTACCTTTGGAACGAAGGACCAACATTGACGTTTCATTAATGAAAAAATTAAAGATTAAAAAGATAGGAATGAAAACAGATATTTTTTTCGAAATTCAAGAAGAGTTTAGTTACAAAAAATCATAATGAAGAAAATCTTGGAAATCTCTGAAATCATTCAGAATCTATGCATATTTGTCTTTAGTAGTTCTGCAAACTTACAAATCAACGTTCATTGTTTCTTTAAACTGCATATTACAACTTTTTACAATATTCACAAAATATTGTAAAAATATTCTGCGATAGACAGGCTAAAAAGTTATCTGAAATATCCATTAACAACTACATACCTTGTACTTTCTCCCCAACAGTCAGCTTTACAGTAAAAGAATGCAGTGCTAAGAACTCATCTACCTGACTTTATCCGAAGATCCCAAATACCAATAGTTGCATCTAAAAGATTAAAAGACGTCAGATAGTCAATAAAGAATTTTTCTTCACTTCTATTATTTTTGGAATTATGTTTACATATACCCATTTTTATTCGATTATATTTTCATTCGATATTTTTCAATCACAACACAAGAATGGACCTTGACTCATCCAGAATAGAGGCTTCAATTTGTAATATATGCATTCTGGAGAGAATACGATAGATCTGTGAAAATTATGAGAAAATATTGTTGGTTGGTTGGTTGGTAACAAATGAGCAAAGGAAAATTGTTAGCATTCTTTTGTAAAATATAAAAATTGTACACGCCTGAAATACAACCTGATTCAGTGAAAGAAGCTTTTAAAGGATTCTGTTTTAATCAAAACAACATTTTATCCGTTTCTCCGACACTGCATTTGTGGAAAGATCCACATTCTATTCGTGTCATAGCCTTTTAATCGAATAATTTACATTCAACTCTGTTTGCATTGAAAAATTTGTCATATTCAATTGAAGTTTAATTATGAAAACTCGCAATAAACTTTATGCTGTTAGAAACACGATATCACATCTGTCATTATTTTAAGCTATTTTTTAAAAAACTTAGCCCTATGATATAAATTCAAAATTGAGTTCCATTAAAGTAACTGATTACTAAAATGGATCTTAGTTCAATATTTTAATACGACAATATTTCAGTATTGTTTCTGATTGCTAGAATGAGGAATGGGTACTATTAAAAAGGAAAATATGAAATAGAAAGATTTCATGTTATCTATACGGTTAAAGCGTTTCAATTAATCTAAGTCTTTCAAGGAACTTGGAGAAATTAGAAAATAGTCAAAAAATAAGGGATACTAGAGAAACAAATGGTTAGAACCATCAATGTAGTATAGCGCAATTTGTTCGCTTTCTTGAAGTAAAGAATTTTTTTTTGAAATATATGTAAAGACTCTACGTAAATCTCTACGCAGTGGAATTGATAAATTTACAACTGAAGAAAAAATTCAGAATATAATTCTTATTATGTTTAAAATTCGACTACAATATACAAATCGAGATGAAACACATCTGAAAATGAGTATAAAAAGGTTATATTTACTGCCATTTTTGGCTTATACCATTTTTATATTAAATTCGCTTACCATTTATCAAAGCAATAACGAAAGAAAATTTACTCATTTTTCTAAAAAAATTATTATAATACGGAAACATTCAATAATTTGAATGTTAACCAAGTGTTGTGAAACTTCAAACTAAACGGTAAAATTCATATAAAATAGTAAACGCCTAGTTTATCTGGTTTAGTTGTAGTCATATCCCATTTTGAAGGAAAAATACTGTTTAGAGAGAGACTTCCTAATTTGATAACTGTGAGTGGGCTTGTAAAGTGCCATAAGTCACAACACACACTTCCTAATTTCATATGACGATCAGGAGGTAACCATAAACGCTACTCCGAAAGAAGGTGTTCGGATACAACGGAAGGACAGGAATACTGTGACAGCATTATCAGAAATTATGCATCTTTAAATTAAAAAGATCCAATTGTTGGTTTTGAGTAAGTCACTTCGTAAAATAGAAAAAACAGTAACATTCCACAGTTCAGAGTTCTATTAATAGATAAAATGGCAAAGGATTGAAAAACAAATCCGAGGACAGCAAACGAAAGATATTTAATTCTTATGAAGAACGTTTGGATTATTCGTAAAGTTAAACAAAATCCTCATATAAGTATTCCCAATTTAGCTTTTGAAACAAAAACAATTTTAAATAAGAATATTTACTTTGAGGCATTAAAAAAAATTTTCGTAGGAGTTGCGAGAAACAAGCTTTATATAAGAAAAGAAATTAAATAAAGAGGTTATGCTTTTCATTGTATTACATTAAGTGGCATTTCACATTTGGAAGAAAGCGCTTTAGGCTGATGAATTGTTTTAATATAATGGAAAGGTAAAAGTGGCGGAACTGTAATAAAGAAATAAATTAGGAAAATGCGAGAAAAACTGAATATTGGAGAAGGAATCATGATGGTATGGGGTGTATGCACACTTAGGCCGATTGATGTTTATTGAGACTATGAAATAAGCAACTAAAATCTATCAAAGTTAATTTGTCATCCAGTGCACAAAAAATTTGAGATAACCAACCACTTTCCAATTCCGTCATGATAATGACCCCAACTAATCTGTACTCGATATTCAATGTGTGGCTATTGTAGAATAACACTGGGTTCATTAATACTCCTCTGCAATCACCAGACTTGAACATCATAGAAAAGCATCAGATGTTACTGTAAAAAAAATCTAAATATAACGCAATCAAAAGAATGTAACAAAATAAATAAAAATTAATGTCAATCTTATTCATTATATACCAACACGTTCGGAACATTTAATTAAAAATAATATATATCCAACAAAATACTAAAAGGAAGCATACCATGTTTCTTGGTTTAATAAAACAGAATTCTGCAGAATGTATACGTTTTTAATTTTTTCGAAACAAGTATAGCATTATTCGGACAATATAAATCTAGTAGATTCGGTAAAATAAATATTAAGTGCTTTACTAGTAACTAAGAAAAGTATTCAAATTGTTTTTATTATCTTATATCTGAAATTCGAATAAATATCGTAGTGTACGAAATTAGACTTGTATTCATTGGTTTATCTCTTGTTCTTACATAATTTTATACTTTTCCTCTCGCTCTTCAAATTCTTTCGTAGTTTCTGTAACGAAATTCAATAGATTTTTATAATTATTTCAAATATTCACGGATTTGTATGTATGAGGTAAGCAATAAACAATTTATACTCCATTTTTATTTTCATTAATAAACACTTATCTCAATCAATCTCCTTTTCATAGGCAATGATAATCAGTAACCCGATTTTTACATCAGCTTTCGGCTGCAATTTGTTACATCTTACGATAGTAATATAAACACAATCTAATTATTCAAAGATGTTTGATGCATCATAACCAATCCAAATTTATTTTGAAGTTATTTCCTGTAAGTTTCTAATGCCTCTATTTTTAAAATGCATAAATGCAAATAAAGCGTCGTCCAAAATTGAAATTTTAATACACCATCTTGCGACATTTACTTGATCGCTTCTATAGCCTGTTACATTCTTATGAAATTTAATTTGTTTTTTGTTTAATTTATTAATTATTCAGGACAACTCAATTTCTTAATTCATTATTGAAAATGAATTCCTCTTTGTCAATCCTGTGAAACTTTTGCATAGGTTATTATCTCAAGACAAGTTTGGAATTATTTGAAAACAAGGGAATCTGGTAATTTAATGAAATGTTACCGTTGACCTTTAAAAATGACCTTAACGTTAAATGGCCTTTGGATATGAATTATAAAGGAATTAGTGAAAAAAGTTTTTAAACTTGAATACTTTCTATAAATCAAGGAGATAGTAAAATTGGCATACAGAGAATACAATTAATACACTTAGACAAGATAAAAAAAATACACAAAATCCAAATCTAAAATAGAGTTAAGATGCACAGAAATTTTAGTTTTCCAAAAACATTATGTGCATAGATGTATATAATGAAAATGTAGATTAAATCCGATTAAATCTAAATTCAAAAAGTAATAAAACTTTAAATTTTCTAGTAATGAGAACAATAAATATTGCAATGTAAAAAGAAAACTAAATGAAAAAATTCTAAAAACAGGAAACGTAAAACAAAATAGGCATTTTAATGAAACTTGAACTGCCAATTCGATGCAGTAAAAGTAATATTTAAGATGTGTACCTGGCACTTTCTATTCTTTACAATGGATTTCAAATTTATAATCTTCAAACATTGTTAATGATGTGAAACAAATTGACTCCATTAAATGTAAATGTTAAAGTAGAGTTATTTGGAAGCAAAGTTATTCGAAGTTTTATTTGACAAGTAAGCCATTAGGATAAATCAAGAGCTCGAAAAACGCAGTTAAAATACGTTTTTGAACAATCTACGAATCGTTGGAAAATTAAATACATGCCTGTGAACACGCTTCAGCAGAATTCTCAAACTTTAGATTAATCAGATGATTGAATTTTAACTATTTTTTAAATGTTTTGAAAGAAATTTTACTGATTTATTAAATAAACTTTTCTCATCCCAAACGAAATTAGTGTCCAAATTCTTATGCCAAAGAGAATTTTTAACTTATCCCCGATTATAATCATAATACAGTTGGCGCAAACATAGTGTGATTGCTAATCAAATTCTTGAAGGTTTCATTTGATGTAAATATTTGAAAAAGAACCTGGTTTGGATGTACGTTTTAGAGAAAAATAGGAGAAATGCTTGGGAAAATAGTGAGAAATGTTCCAAAACATAGAGGAATTAGAAGAGAGAAATATTGAAAATTTTAGTGTAAAACTGGAAATATTATAAAAATTTAAGGAGAAATGCTTGGGAAAATAGAGACTAATGTTCAGAAACATACAGGAACTTAGAGAGAAATAGTGAAAATTTTTGATTAAAACTAGAAAAATTATGAGCATTTAATAAAAAATAGGAGATATTTTAGAGAAAAATAGGAGAAATGCTTGGGAAAATGTGGAGAAATGTTCCAAAACAGAGAGGAAGTTTTGGAAAGAAATAATGAACATTTAAGTGTAAAACTGGAAAAATTATGAAAATTCAATTAAAAAAGAGGAGATATTTTAGAGAAAAATAGGAGAAATGGTTGGAAAAATAGGGAGAAATTTTCAGAAACATAGAGGAAGTTTTGTAGAGAAATAGTGGAAATTTAAGTATAAAACGAAAAATTATAAATGTTTAAAAAAAAGGATAGATTTTAGAGAAAAATATGAGAAATGCTTGGGAAAATATTGAGAAATGTTCCAAAACAGAGAGGAAGATTTGTAGAGAAAAATACGAGAAATGCTTGAAAAAATAGGGAGAAATGTTCAGAAACATAGAGGAATAGAGAACATTTTAGTGTAAAACAGGAAAAATTATAAAAATTTAAGGAAAAAAGGAGAGATTTTAAGAAAAATAAGAGAACTTCTTTGGAAAAATGTTCAGAAACATACAGGAACTTTTAGAGAGAAATAGTGAAAATTTTAGATTAAAACTAGAAAATTATGACCATTTAATAAAAAATAGAAGATATTTTAGAGAAAAATAGGAAAAATGCTATTAAAAATATGGAGAAATGTTCAGAAACATGCAGGAAGTTCTGGAGAGAAATAGTGAAAATTTCAGTGTAAAACTATAAAAATTATAAAAATTTAAGGAAGAAATAGGGGAAATTTTAGAGAAAAATAGAAGAAATGCTTGGGAAAATAGGGAGAAAGGTTCAGAAACATAGAGGAAGTTTTGTAGAGAAATAGTGAAAATTTGAGTGTATAACAGGAAAAATTATAAAAATTTAAGGAAAAGAGGAGAGATTTTAGAGAAAAATAGAAGAACTGCTTTGGAAAGTAGTGAGAAATGTTCCAAAACACGGAGAAAGTTTTGGAGAGAAATAGTGGAAATTTTAGAGTTAAACTGGAATAATTATGAAAATTTAAGGAAAAAATAGGTGAGATTTTAGAGAAAAATAGGAGAAATGCTTGGAAAAATAGGGAGAAATGTTCAGAAACAGAGGAAGTTTTGTAGAGAAATAGTGAATATTTTAGTGTAAAACAGGAAAAATTATGAAAATTCAATTAAAATATAGGAGATATTTCAGAGAAAAATAGGAGAAATGCTTGAAAAAAGAGGGAGAAAAGTTCAGAAACATAAAGGAAGTTTTGTAGAGAAATAGTAAAAATTGAAGTGTATAACAGGAAAAATTATAAAAATTTAAGGAAAAAGGGAGAGATTTTAGAGAAAAATAGAACTGCTTTGGAAAGTAGGGAGAAATGTTCCAAAACACAGAGGAAGTATTGGAGAGAAATAGTGGAAATTTAAGTGTAAAACGAAAAAATATAAATATTTAAAAAAAATAGGAGATATTTTAGAGAAAAATACGAGAAATGCTTGAAAAAATAGGGAAAAATGTTCAGAAACATAGAGGAAGTTTTGTCAAGAAATAGTGAACATTATAGTGTAAAACAGGAAAAATTATAAAAATTAAAGGAAAAAAGGAGAAATTTTAAAGAAAAATAAGAAAAATGCTTTGGAAAATAGAGAGAAATGTTCAGAAACATACAGGAACTTTTAGAGAGAAATAGTGAAAATTTTGGATTAAAACTAGAAAAATTATGAGCATTTAATAAAAATTAGAAGATATTTTAGAGAAAAATAGGAGAAATGCTTGGAAAAATATGGAGAAATGTTCAGAAACATACAGGAAGTTCTGGAGAGAAATAGTGAAAATTTCAGTGTAAAACTATAAAAATTATAAAAATTTAAGGAAGAAATGGGGGAAATTTTAGAGAAAAATAGGAGAACTGCTTTGGAAAGTAGGGAGAAATATTTCACAGAGGAAGTTTTGGAGAGAAATAGTGGAAATTTAAGTATAAAACGAAAAATTATAAATATTTAAAAAAAGGATAGATTTTAGAGAAAAATAGGAGAAATGCTTGGGAAAATAGTGAGAAATGTTCCAAAACATAGAGGAATTAGAGGAGAGAAATATTGAAAATTTTAGTGTAAAACTGGAAACATTATAAAAATTTAAGGAGAAATGCTTGGAAAAATATGGAGAAATGTTCAGAAACATAGAGGAAGTTTTGTCGAGAAAGGAACTGTTTCTTAACATTTCTCTCTATTTTCCAAAGAAGTTCTCTTATTTTTCTATAAAATTTCTCGTATTTTTCTCTAAAATCTCCCCTATTTTTTCCTTAAATTTTCATAATTTTTCCAGTTTTCCAAAAAATTTTCAATATTTCTCTCCAAAATTTAAGGAAAAAATGAGAGATTTTAGAGAAAAATATGAGAACTGCTTTGAAAAGTAGGGAGAAAGGTTCCAAAACACAGAGGAAGTTTAAGAGAGAAATAGTGGCAATTTTAGAGTTAAACTGGAATAATTATGAAAATTTAAGGAAAAAATAGGTGAGATTTTAGAGAAAAATAGGAGAAATGCTTAAAAATAGGGAGAAATGTTCAGAAACATAGAGGAAGTTTTGTCGAGAAATAGTGAACATTTTAGTGTAAAACAGGAAAAATTATGAAAATTCAATTAAAAAATAGGAGATATTTCAGAGAAAAATAGGAGAAATGCTTGAAAAAAGAGGGAGAAAAGTTGAGAAACACAAAGGAAGTTTTGTAGAGAAATAGTAAAAATTGAAGTGGAGGAAAAATTATAAAAATTTAAGGAAAAAGGGAGAGATTTTAGAGAAAAATAGAACTGCTTTGGAAAGTAGTGAGAAATGTTCCAAAACACAGAGGAATTATTGGAGAGAAATAGTGGAAATTTAAGTGTAAAACGAAAAAATATAAATATTTAAAAAAAAGGATAGATTTCAGAGAAAAATAGGAGAAGTGCTTGGGAAAATAGGGAGAAATGTTCCAAAACATATAGGAAGTAGAGAGAAATATTGAAAATTTTAGTGTAAAACTGGATAAATTATGAAAATTTAAGGAAAAAAGGAGAGATTTTAGAGAAAAATACGAGAAATGCATGAAAAAATAGGGAAAAATGTTCAGAAACATAGAGGAAGTTTTGTCAAGAAATAGTGAACATTATAGTGTAAAACAGGAAAAATTATAAAAATTTAAGGAAAAAAGGAGATATTTTAGAGAAAAAAAATGAGAAATGCTTCGGAAAATAGGGAGAAATATTCAGAAACATACAAGAACTTTTAGAGAGAAATAGTGAAAATTTCAGTGTAAAACTATAAAAATTTAAGGAAAAAATAGGGGAAATTTTAGAGAAAAATAGGAGAAATGCTTGGGAAAATAGGGAGAAAGGTTCAGAAACATAGAGGAAGTTTTGTAGAGAAATAGTGAAAATTTTAGTGTATAACAGGAAAAATTATAAAAATTAAAGGAAAAGAGATTTTAGAGAAAAATAGGAGAACTGCTTTGGAAAGTAGGGAGAAATATTTCACAGAGGAAGTTTTGGAGAGAAATAGTGGAAATTTAAGTATAAAACGAAAAATTATAAATATTTAAAAAAAAGGATAGATTTTAGAGAAAAATAGGAGAAATGCTTGGGAAAATAGTGAGAAATGTTCCAAAACATAGAGGAATTAGAGGAGAGAAATATTGAAAATTTTAGTGTAAAAATGGAAACATTATAAAAATTTAAGGAGAAATGCTTGGGAAAATAGAGACTAATGTTCAGAAACATACAGGAACTTAGAGAGAAATAGTGAAAATTTTTGATTAAAACTAGAAAAATTATGAGCATTTAATAAAAAATAGGAGATATTTTAGAGAAAAATAGGAGAAATGCTTGGGAAAATGTGGAGAAATGTTCCAAAACAGAGAGGAAGTTTTGGAAAGAAATAATGAACATTTAAGTGTAAAACTGGAAAAATTATGAAAATTCAATTAAAAAAGAGGAGACATTTTAGAGAAAAAAATGAGAAATGCTTGGAAAAATAGGGAGAAATATTCAGAAACATACAGGAAGTTTTAGAGAAAAATAGTGAAAACTTTAGTGTAAAAAAGAAAAATTTTATGAAAATTTAAGGAAAAAAGGAGAGATTTTAAAGAAAAATAAGAAAACTGCTTTGGAAAATAGAGAGAAATGTTCAGAAACATACAGGAACTTTTAGAGAGAAATAGTGAAAATTTGAGATTAAAACTAGAAAAATTATGAGCATTTAATAAAAAATAGGAGATATTTTAGCGAAAAATAGGAGAAATGCTTGGGAAAATGTGGAGAAATGTTCCAAAACAGAGAGGAAGTTTTGGAAAGAAATAATGAACATTTAAGTGTAAAACTGGAAAAATTATGAAAATTCAATTAAAAAATAGATATTTTAGAGAAAGGAGAAATGGTTCGAAAAATAGGGAGAAATATTCAGAAACATACAGGAAGTTTTAGAGAAAAATAGTGAAAACTTTAGTGTAAAACAGAAAAATTTTATGAAAATTTAAGGAAAAAAGGAGAGATTTTAAAGAAAAATAAGAAAACTGCTTTGGAAAATAGAGAGAAATGTTCAGAAACATACAGGAACTTTTAGAGAGAAATAGTGAAAATTTTAGATTAAAACTAGAAAAATTATGAGCATTTAATAAAAAATAGGAGATGTTTTAGAGAAAAATAGGAGAAATGCTTGGGAAAATATGGAGAAATGTTCCAAAGCAGAGAGGAAGTTTTGGAGAGAAATAATGAAAATTTTAGTGTAAAACTGGAAAATTATGAAAATTCAATTAAAAAATAGGAGATATTTCATAGAAAAATAGGAGAAATGCTTGAAAAAATAGAGAGAAAAGTTCAGAAACATAAAGGAAGTTTTGTAGAGAAATAGTAAAAATTTGAGTGTATCACAGGAAAAATTATAAAAATTAAAGGAAAAAAGGATAGATTTTAGAGAAAAATATGAGAAATGCTTGGGAAAATAGGAAGAAATCTTCCAAAACAGAGTTATTATAGGAGAGAAATATTGAAAATTTTTGTGTAAAACTGGAAAAATTATGAAAATTTAAGGAAAAAATAGGAGAGATTATAGAGAAAAATACGAGAAATGCTTGAAAAAATAGGGAGAAATGTTCAGAAACATAGAGGAAGTTTTGTAGAGAAATAGGGAACATTATAGTGTAAAACGGGAAAAATTATAAAAATTTAAGGAAAAAAGGAGAGATTTTAAAGAAAAATAAGAGAACTTGTTTGGAAAATAGGGAGAAATGTTCAGAAACATACAGGAACTTTTAGAGAGAAATAGTGAAAATTTTAGATTAAAACTAGAAAATTATGAGCATTTAATAAAAATTAGAAGATATTTTAGAGAAAAATAGGAGAAATGCTTGGAAAAATATGGAGAAATGTTCAGAAACATACAGGAAGTTCTGGAGAGAAATAGTGAAAATTTCAGTGTAAAACTATAAAAATTATAAAAATTTAAGGAAGAAATGGGGGAAGTTTTAGAGAAAAATAGGAGAACTGCTTTGGAAAGTAGGGAGAAATATTTCACAGAGGATGTTTTGGAGAGAAATAGTGGAAATTTAAGTATAAAACGAAAAATTATAAATATTTAAAAAAAGGATAGATTTTAGAGAAAAATAGGAGAAATGCTTGGGAAAATAGTGAGAAATGTTCCAAAACATAGAGGAATTAGAGGAGAGAAATATTGAAAATTTTAGTGTAAAACTGGAAACATTATAAAAATTTAAGGAGAAATGCTTGGAAAAATATGGAGAAATGTTCAGAAACATAGAGGAAGTTTTGTCGAGAAAGGAACTGTTTCTTAACATTTCTCTCTATTTTCCAAAGAAGTTCTCTTATTTTTCTATAAAATTTCTCGTATTTTTCTCTAAAATCTCCCCTATTTTTTCCTTAAATTTTCATAATTTTTCCAGTTTTCCAAAAAATTTTCAATATTTCTCTCCAAAATTTAAGGAAAAAATGAGAGATTTTAGAGAAAAATATGAGAACTGCTTTGAAAAGTAGGGAGAAAGGTTCCAAAACACAGAGGAAGTTTAAGAGAGAAATAGTGGCAATTTTAGAGTTAAAATGGAATAATTATGAAAATTTAAGGAAAAAATAGGTGAGATTTTAGAGAAAAATAGGAGATATGCTTAAAACAAGGGAGAAATGTTCAGAAACATAGAGGAAGTTTTGTCGAGAAATAGTGAACATTTTAGTGTAAAACAGGAAAAATTATGAAAATTCAATTAAAAAATAGGAGATATTTCAGAGAAAAATAGGAGAAATGCTTGAAAAAAGAGGGAGAAAAGTTGAGAAACACAAAGGAAGTTTTGTAGAGAAATAGTAAAAATTGAAGTGGAGGAAAAATTATAAAAATTTAAGGAAAAAGGGAGAGATTTTAGAGAAAAATAGAACTGCTTTGGAAAGTAGTGAGAAATGTTCCAAAACACAGAGGAATTATTGGAGAGAAATAGTGGAAATTTAAGTGTAAAACGAAAAAATATAAATATTTAAAAAAAAGGATAGATTTCAGAGAAAAATAGGAGAAGTGCTTGGGAAAATAGGGAGAAATGTTCCAAAACATATAGGAAGTAGAGAGAAATATTGAAAATTTTAGTGTAAAACTGGATAAATTATGAAAATTTAAGGAAAAAAGGAGAGATTTTAGAGAAAAATACGAGAAATGCTTGAAAAAATAGGGAAAAATGTTCAGAAACATAGAGGAAGTTTTGTCAAGAAATAGTGAACATTATAGTGTAAAACAGGAAAAATTATAAAAATTTAAGGAAAAAAGGAGATATTTTAGAGAAAAAAAATGAGAAATGCTTCGGAAAATAGGGAGAAATATTCAGAAACATACAAGAACTTTTAGAGAGAAATAGTGAAAATTTCAGTGTAAAACTATAAAAATTTAAGGAAAAAATAGGGGAAATTTTAGAGAAAAATAGGAGAAATGCTTGGGAAAATAGGGAGAAAGGTTCCAAAACATAGAGGAATTAGAGGAGAGAAATATTGAAAATTTTAGTGTTAAAAAGAAAAATTTATGAAAATTTAAGGAAAAAAGGAGAGATTTTAAAGAAAAATAAGAAAACTGCTTTGGAAAATAGAGAGAAATGTTCAGAAACATACAGGAACTTTTAGAGAGAAATAGTGAAAATTTTGGATTAAAACTAGAAAAATTATGAGCATTTAATAAAAATTAGGAGATATTTTAGAGAAAAATAGGAGAAATGCTTGGAAAAATATGGAGAAATGTTCAGAAACATACAGGAAGTTCTGGAGAGAAATAGTGAAAATTTCAGTGTAAAACTATAAAAATTATAAAAATTTAAGGAAGAAATGGGGGAAATTTTAGAGAAAAATAGTAGAACTGCTTTGGAAAGTAGGGAGAAATATTTCACAGAGGAAGTTTTGGAGAGAAATAGTGGAAATTTAAGTATAAAACGAAAAATTATAAATATTTAAAAAAAGGATAGATTTTAGAGAAAAATAGGAGAAATGCTTGGGAAAATAGTGAGAAATGTTCCAAAACATAGAGGAATTAGAGGAGAGAAATATTGAAAATTTTAGTGTAAAACTGGAAACATTATAAAAATTTAAGGAGAAATGCTTGGGAAAATAGAGACTAATGTTCAGAAACATACAGGAACTTAGAGAGAAATAGTGAAAATTTTAGATTAAAACTAGAAAATTATGACCATTTAATAAAAAATAGGAGATATTTTAGAGAAAAATAGGAGAAATGCTATTAAAAATATGGAGAAATGTTCAGAAACATGCAGGAAGTTCTGGAGAGAAATAGTGAAAATTTCAGTGTAAAACTATAAAAATTATAAAAATTTAAGGAAGAAATAGGGGAAATTTTAGAGAAAAATAGAAGAAATGCTTGGGAAAATAGGGAGAAAGGTTCAGAAACATAGAGGAAGTTTTGTAGAGAAATAGTGAAAATTTGAGTGTATAACAGGAAAAATTATAAAAATTTAAGGAAAAGAGGAGAGATTTTAGAGAAAAATAGAAGAACTGCTTTGGAAAGTAGTGAGAAATGTTCCAAAACACGGAGAAAGTTTTGGAGAGAAATAGTGGAAATTTTAGAGTTAAACTGGAATAATTATGAAAATTTAAGGAAAAAATAGGTGAGATTTTAGAGAAAAATAGGAGAAATGCTTGGAAAAATAGGGAGAAATGTTCAGAAACAGAGGAAGTTTTGTAGAGAAATAGTGAATATTTTAGTGTAAAACAGGAAAAATTATGAAAATTCAATTAAAATATAGGAGATATTTCAGAGAAAAATAGGAGAAATGCTTGAAAAAAGAGGGAGAAAAGTTCAGAAACATAAAGGAAGTTTTGTAGAGAAATAGTAAAAATTGAAGTGTATAACAGGAAAAATTATAAAAATTTAAGGAAAAAGGGAGAGATTTTAGAGAAAAATAGAAGAACTGCTTTGGAAAGTAGGGAGAAATGTTCCAAAACACAGAGGAAGTATTGGAGAGAAATAGTGGAAATTTAAGTGTAAAACGAAAAAATATAAATATTTAAAAAAAATAGGAGATATTTTAGAGAAAAATACGAGAAATGCTTGAAAAAATAGGGAAAAATGTTCAGAAACATAGAGGAAGTTTTGTCAAGAAATAGTGAACATTATAGTGTAAAACAGGAAAAATTATAAAAATTAAAGGAAAAAAGGAGAAATTTTAGAGAAAAAAATGAGAAATGCTTCGGAAAATAGGGAGAAATATTCAGAAACATACAGGAAGTTTTAGAGAAAAATAGTGAAAACTTTAGTGTAAAAAAGGAAAATTTATGAAAATTTAAGGAAAAAAGGAGAGATTTTAAAGAAAAATAAGAAAAATGCTTTGGAAAATAGAGAGAAATGTTCAGAAACATACAGGAACTTTTAGAGAGAAATAGTGAAAATTTTGGATTAAAACTAGAAAAATTATGAGCATTTAATAAAAATTAGAAGATATTTTAGAGAAAAATAGGAGAAATGCTTGGAAAAATATGGAGAAATGTTCAGAAACATACAGGAAGTTCTGGAGAGAAATAGTGAAAATTTCAGTGTAAAACTATAAAAATTATAAAAATTTAAGGAAGAAATGGGGGAAATTTTAGAGAAAAATAGGAGAACTGCTTTGGAAAGTAGGGAGAAATATTTCACAGAGGAAGTTTTGGAGAGAAATAGTGGAAATTTAAGTATAAAACGAAAAATTATAAATATTTAAAAAAAGGATAGATTTTAGAGAAAAATAGGAGAAATGCTTGGGAAAATAGTGAGAAATGTTCCAAAACATAGAGGAATTAGAGGAGAGAAATATTGAAAATTTTAGTGTAAAACTGGAAACATTATAAAAATTTAAGGAGAAATGCTTGGAAAAATATGGAGAAATGTTCAGAAACATAGAGGAAGTTTTGTCGAGAAAGGAACTGTTTCTTAACATTTCTCTCTATTTTCCAAAGAAGTTCTCTTATTTTTCTATAAAATTTCTCGTATTTTTCTCTAAAATCTCCCCTATTTTTTCCTTAAATTTTCATAATTTTTCCAGTTTTCCAAAAAATTTTCAATATTTCTCTCCAAAATTTAAGGAAAAAATGAGAGATTTTAGAGAAAAATATGAGAACTGCTTTGAAAAGTAGGGAGAAAGGTTCCAAAACACAGAGGAAGTTTAAGAGAGAAATAGTGGCAATTTTAGAGTTAAACTGGAATAATTATGAAAATTTAAGGAAAAAATAGGTGAGATTTTAGAGAAAAATAGGAGAAATGCTTAAAAATAGGGAGAAATGTTCAGAAACATAGAGGAAGTTTTGTCGAGAAATAGTGAACATTTTAGTGTAAAACAGGAAAAATTATGAAAATTCAATTAAAAAATAGGAGATATTTTAGAGAAAAATAGGAGAAATGCTTGAAAAAAGAGGGAGAAAAGTTCAGAAACACAAAGGAAGTTTTGTAGAGAAATAGTAAAAATTGAAGTGGAGGAAAAATTATAAAAATTTAAGGAAAAAGGGAGAGATTTTAGAGAAAAATAGAACTGCTTTGGAAAGTAGTGAGAAATGTTCCAAAACACAGAGGAATTATTGGAGAGAAATAGTGGAAATTTAAGTGTAAAACGAAAAAATATAAATATTTAAAAAAAAGGATAGATTTCAGAGAAAAATAGGAGAAGTGCTTGGGAAAATAGGGAGAAATGTTCCAAAACATATAGGAAGTAGAGAGAAATATTGAAAATTTTAGTGTAAAACTGGATAAATTATGAAAATTTAAGGAAAAAAGGAGAGATTTTAGAGAAAAATACGAGAAATGCTTGAAAAAATAGGGAAAAATGTTCAGAAACATAGAGGAAGTTTTGTCAAGAAATAAAGAACATTATAGTGTAAAACAGGAAAAATTATAAAAATTTAAGGAAAAAAGGAGATATTTTAGAGAAAAAAAATGAGAAATGCATCGGAAAAAAGGGAGAAATATTCAGAAACATACAAGAACTTTTAGAGAGAAATAGTGAAAATTTCAGTGTAAAACTATAAAAATTTAAGGAAAAAATAGGGGAAATTTTAGAGAAAAATAGGAGAAATGCTTGGGAAAATAGGGAGAAAGGTTCAGAAACATAGAGGAAGTTTTGTAGAGAAATAGTGAAAATTTTAGTGTATAACAGGAAAAATTATAAAAATTAAAGGAAAAGAGATTTTAGAGAAAAATAGGAGAACTGCTTTGGAAAGTAGGGAGAAATATTTCACAGAGGAAGTTTTGGAGAGAAATAGTGGAAATTTAAGTATAAAACGAAAAATTATAAATATTTAAAAAAAAGGATAGATTTTAGAGAAAAATAGGAGAAATGCTTGGGAAAATAGTGAGAAATGTTCCAAAACATAGAGGAATTAGAGGAGAGAAATATTGAAAATTTTAGTGTAAAACTGGAAACATTATAAAAATTTAAGGAGAAATGCTTGGGAAAATAGAGACTAATGTTCAGAAACATACAGGAACTTAGAGAGAAATAGTGAAAATTTTTGATTAAAACTAGAAAAATTATGAGCATTTAATAAAAAATAGGAGATATTTTAGAGAAAAATAGGAGAAATGCTTGGGAAAATGTGGAGAAATGTTCCAAAACAGAGAGGAAGTTTTGGAAAGAAATAATGAACATTTAAGTGTAAAACTGGAAAAATTATGAAAATTCAATTAAAAAAGAGGAGACATTTTAGAGAAAAAAATGAGAAATGCTTGGAAAAATAGGGAGAAATATTCAGAAACATACAGGAAGTTTTAGAGAAAAATAGTGAAAACTTTAGTGTAAAAAAGAAAAATTTTATGAAAATTTAAGGAAAAAAGGAGAGATTTTAAAGAAAAATAAGAAAACTGCTTTGGAAAATAGAGAGAAATGTTCAGAAACATACAGGAACTTTTAGAGAGAAATAGTGAAAATTTGAGATTAAAACTAGAAAAATTATGAGCATTTAATAAAAAATAGGAGATATTTTAGAGAAAAATAGGAGAAATGCTTGGGAAAATGTGGAGAAATGTTCCAAAACAGAGAGGAAGTTTTGGAAAGAAATAATGAACATTTAAGTGTAAAACTGGAAAAATTATGAAAATTCAATTAAAAAATAGATATTTTAGAGAAAGGAGAAATGGTTCGAAAAATAGGGAGAAATATTCAGAAACATACAGGAAGTTTTAGAGAAAAATAGTGAAAACTTTAGTGTAAAACAGAAAAATTTTATGAAAATTTAAGGAAAAAAGGAGAGATTTTAAAGAAAAATAAGAAAACTGCTTTGGAAAATAGAGAGAAATGTTCAGAAACATACAGGAACTTTTAGAGAGATATAGTGAAAATTTTAGATTAAAACTAGAAAAATTATGAGCATTTAATAAAAAATAGGAGATATTTTAGAGAAAAATAGGAGAAATGCTTGGGAAAATATGGAGAAATGTTCCAAAGCAGAGAGGAAGTTTTGGAGAGAAATAATGAAAATTTTAGTGTAAAACTGGAAAATTATGAAAATTCAATTAAAAAATAGGAGATATTTCATAGAAAAATAGGAGAAATGCTTGAAAAAATAGAGAGAAAAGTTCAGAAACATAAAGGAAGTTTTGTAGAGAAATAGTAAAAATTTGAGTGTATCACAGGAAAAATTATAAAAATTAAAGGAAAAAAGGATAGATTTTAGAGAAAAATATGAGAAATGCTTGGGAAAATAGGAAGAAATCTTCCAAAACATAGAGTTATTATAGGAGAGAAATATTGAAAATTTTTGTGTAAAACTGGAAAAATTATGAAAATTTAAGGAAAAAATAGGAGAGATTATAGAGAAAAATACGAGAAATGCTTGAAAAAATAGGGAGAAATGTTCAGAAACATAGAGGAAGTTTTGTAGAGAAATAGTGAAAATTTGAGTGTATAACAGGAAAAATTTTAAAAATTTAAGGAAAAGAGGAGAGATTTTAGAGAAAAATAGGAGAACTGCTTTGGAAAGTAGGGAGAAATGTTCCAAAACACAGAGGAAGTTTTGGAGAGAAATAGTGGAAATTTAAGTATAAAACGAAAAATTATAAATATTTAAAAAAATTTATAGATTTTAGAGAAAAATATGAGAAATGGTTGGGAAAATATGGAGAAATGTTCCAAAACAGAGAGGAAGATTTGTAGAGAAATAGTGAAAATTTGAGTGTATAACAGGAAAAATTATAAAATTTTAAGGAAAAAATGAGAGATTTTAGAGAAAAAAAGGAGAACTGCTTTGGAAAGTAGTGAGAAATGTTCCAAAACACGGAGGAAGTTTTGGAGAGAAATAGTGGAAATTTTAGAGTTAAACTGGAATAATTATGAAAATTTAAGGAAAAAATAGGTGAGATTTTAGAGAAAAATAGGAAAAATGCTTGGAAAAATAGGGAGAAATGTTCAGAAACATAGAGGAAGTTTTGTAGAGAAATAGGGAACATTATAGTGTAAAACAGGAAAAATTATAAAAATTTAAGGAAAAAAGGAGAGATTTTAAAGAAAAATAAGAGAACTTGTTTGGAAAATAGGGAGAAATGTTCAGAAACATACAGGAACTTTTAGAGAGAAATAGTGAAAATTTTAGATTAAAACTAGAAAATTATGAGCATTTAATAAAAATTAGAAGATATTTTAGAGAAAAATAGGAGAAATGCTTGGAAAAATATGGAGAAATGTTCAGAAACATACAGGAAGTTCTGGAGAGAAATAGTGAAAATTTCAGTGTAAAACTATAAAAATTATAAAAATTTAAGGAAGAAATGGGGGAAGTTTTAGAGAAAAATAGGAGAACTGCTTTGGAAAGTAGGGAGAAATATTTCACAGAGGAAGTTTTGGAGAGAAATAGTGGAAATTTAAGTATAAAACGAAAAATTATAAATATTTAAAAAAAGGATAGATTTTAGAGAAAAATAGGAGAAATGCTTGGGAAAATAGTGAGAAATGTTCCAAAACATAGAGGAATTAGAGGAGAGAAATATTGAAAATTTTAGTGTAAAACTGGAAACATTATAAAAATTTAAGGAGAAATGCTTGGAAAAATATGGAGAAATGTTCAGAAACATAGAGGAAGTTTTGTCAAGAAAGGAACTGTTTCTTAACATTTCTCTCTATTTTCCAAAGAAGTTCTCTTATTTTTCTATAAAATTTCTCGTATTTTTCTCTAAAATCTCCCCTATTTTTTCCTTAAATTTTCATAATTTTTCCAGTTTTCCAAAAAATTTTCAATATTTCTCTCCAAAATTTAAGGAAAAAATGAGAGATTTTAGAGAAAAATATGAGAACTGCTTTGAAAAGTAGGGAGAAAGGTTCCAAAACACAGAGGAAGTTTAAGAGAGAAATAGTGGCAATTTTAGAGTTAAAATGGAATAATTATGAAAATTTAAGGAAAAAATAGGTGAGATTTTAGAGAAAAATAGGAGATATGCTTAAAAATAGGGAGAAATGTTCAGAAACATAGAGGAAGTTTTGTCGAGAAATAGTGAACATTTTAGTGTAAAACAGGAAAAATTATGAAAATTCAATTAAAATATAGGAGATATTTCAGAGAAAAATAGGAGAAATGCTTGAAAAAAGAGGGAGAAAAGTTGAGAAACACAAAGGAAGTTTTGTAGAGAAATAGTAAAAATTGAAGTGGAGGAAAAATTATAAAAATTTAAGGAAAAAGGGAGAGATTTTAGAGAAAAATAGAACTGCTTTGGAAAGTAGTGAGAAATGTTCCAAAACACAGAGGAATTATTGGAGAGAAATAGTGGAAATTTAAGTGTAAAACGAAAAAATATAAATATTTAAAAAAAAGGATAGATTTCAGAGAAAAATAGGAGAAGTGCTTGGGAAAATAGGGAGAAATGTTCCAAAACATATAGGAAGTAGAGAGAAATATTGAAAATTTTAGTGTAAAACTGGATAAATTATGAAAATTTAAGGAAAAAAGGAGAGATTTTAGAGAAAAATACGAGAAATGCTTGAAAAAATAGGGAAAAATGTTCAGAAACATAGAGGAAGTTTTGTCAAGAAATAGTGAACATTATAGTGTAAAACAGGAAAAATTATAAAAATTAAAGGAAAAAAGGAGAAATTTTAGAGAAAAAAATGAGAAATGCTTCGGAAAATAGGGAGAAATATTCAGAAACATACAGGAAGTTTTAGAGAAAAATAGTGAAAACTTTAGTGTAAAAAAGGAAAATTTATGAAAATTTAAGGAAAAAAGGAGAGATTTTAAAGAAAAATAAGAAAACTGCTTTGGAAAATAGAGAGAAATGTTCAGAAACATACAGGAACTTTTAGAGAGAAATAGTGAAAATTTTGGATTAAAACTAGAAAAATTATGAGCATTTAATAAAAATTAGGAGATATTTTAGAGAAAAATAGGAGAAATGCTTGGGAAAATGTGGAGAAATGTTCCAAAACAGAGAGGATGTTTTGGAAAGAAATAATGAACATTTAAGTGTAAAACTGGAAAAATTATGAAAATTCAATTAAAAAATAGATATTCTAGAGAAAGGAGAAATGGTTCGAAAAATAGGGAGAAATATTCAGAAACATACAGGAAGTTTTAGAGAAAAATAGTGAAAACTTTAGTGTAAAACAGAAAAATTTTATGAAAATTTAAGGAAAAAAGGAGAGATTTTAAAGAAAAATAAGAAAACTGCTTTGGAAAATAGAGAGAAATGTTCAGAAACATACAGGAACTTTTAGAGAGAAATAGTGAAAATTTTAGATTAAAACTAGAAAATTATGACCATTTAATAAAAAATAGGAGATATTTTAGAGAAAAATAGGAAAAATGCTATTAATAATATGGAGAAATGTTCAGAAACATGCAGGAAGTTCTGGAGAGAAATAATGAAAATTTCAGTGTAAAATTATAAAAATTATAAAAATTTAAGGAAGAAATAGGGGAAATTTTAGAGAAAAATAGAAATGCTTGGGAAAATAGGGAGAAAGATTCAGAAACATAGAGGAAGTTTTGTAGAGAAATAGTGAAAATTTGAGTGTATAACAGGAAAAATAAAAATTTAAGGAAAAGAGGAGAGATTTTAGAGAAAAATAGGAGAACTACTTTGGAAAGTAGGGAGAAATGTTCCAAAACACAGAGGAAGTTTTGGAGAGAAAGAGTATAAATTTTAGAGTTAAACTGGAATAATTATGAAAATTTAAGGAAAAAATAGGTGAGATTTTAGAGAAAAATAGGAGAAATGCTTGGAAAAATATGGAGAAATGTTCAGAAAAATATAGGAAGTTCTGGAGAGAAATAGTGAACATTTTAGTGTAAAACAGGAAAAATTATAAAAATTTAAGGAAAAAAGGAGAGATTTTAGAGAAAAATAAGAGAACTGCTTTGGAAAATAGGGAGAAATGTTCAGAAACATACAGGAAGTTTTAGACAAAAATAGTGAAAATTTCAGTGTAAAACTATAAAAATTATAAAAATTTAAGGAAGAAATAGGGGGAATTTTAGAGAAAAATAGGAGAAATGCTTGGGAAAATAGTGAGAAATGTTCCAAAACATAGAGGAAGTAGAGGAGAGAAATATTGAAAATTTTAGTGTAAAACTGGAAACATTATAAAAATTTAAGGAGAAATGCTTGGGAAAATCGGAACAAATATTCAGAAACATAGAGGAAGTTTTGTAGAGAAATAGTGAACATTTTAATGTAAAAAAGGAAAAATTATAAAAATTTAAGGAAAAAAGGAGAGATTTTGGAGAAAAATAGGAGAAATGCTTGGAAAAATATGGAGAAATGTTCAGAAAAATATAGGAAGTTCTGGAGAGAAATAGTGAAAATTTCAGTGTAAAACTATAAAAATTATAAAAATTTAAGGAAGAAATAGGGGAAATTTTAGAGAAAAATAGGAGAAATACTTGGGAAAATAGGGAGAAAGATTCAGAAACATAGAGGAAGTTTTGTAGAGAAATAGTGAAAATTTGAGTGTATAACAGGAAAAATAAAAATTTAAGGAAAAGAGGAGAGATTTTAGAGAAAAATAGGAGAACTGCTTTGGAAAGTAGGGAGAAATGTTCCAAAACACAGAGGAAGTTTTGGAGAGAAAGAGTGGAAATTTTAGAGTTAAACTGGAATAATTATGAAAATTTTAGGAAAAAATAGGTGAGATTTTAGAGAAAAATAGGAGAAATGCTTGGAAAAATAGGGAGAAATGTTTAGAAAAATACAGGAAGTTCTGGAGAGAAATAGTGAAAATTTCAGTGTAAAACTATAAAAATTATAAAAATTTAAGGAAGAAATAGGGGGAATTTTAGAGAAAAATAGGAGAAATGCTTGGGAAAATAGGGAGAAAGATTCAGAAACATAGAGGAGTTTTTGTAGAGAAATAGTGAAAATTTGAGTGTATAACAGGAAAAATTATAAAATTTTAAGGAAAAGAAGAGAAATTTTAGAGAAAAATAGGAGAACTGCTTTGGAAAGTAGGGAGAAATGTTCCAAAACACAGAGGAAGTTTTGGAGAGAAATAGTGGAAATTTAAGTGTATAACAGGAAAAATTATAAAAATTTAAGGAAAAAATGAGAGATTTTAGCGAAAAATAGGAGAACTGCTTTGGAAAGTAGGGAGAAATATTTCACAGAGGAAGTTTTGGAGAGAAATAGTGGAAATTTAAGTATAAAACGAAAAATTATAAATATTTAAAAAAATTATAGATTTTAGAGAAAAATAGGATAAATGCTTGGGAAAATAGTGAGAAATGTTCCAAAACATAGAGGAAGTAGAGGAGAGAAATATTGAAAATTTTAGTGTAAAACTGGAAACATAAAAATTTAAGGAGAAATGCTTGGGAAAATCGGAACAAATATTCAGAAACATAGAGGAAGTTTTGTAGAGAAATAGTGAACATTTTAATGTAAAAAAGGAAAAATTATAAAAATTTAAGGAAAAAAGGAGAGATTTTGGAGAAAAATAGGAGAAATGCTTGGAAAAATATGGAGAAATGTTCAGAAAAATATAGGAAGTTCTGGAGAGAAATAGTGAAAATTTCAGTGTAAAACTATAAAAATTATAAAAATTTAAGGAAGAAATAGGGGAAATTTTAGAGAAAAATAGGAGAAATACTTGGGAAAATAGGGAGAAAGATTCAGAAACATAGAGGAAGTTTTGTAGAGAAATAGTGAAAATTTGAGTGTATAACAGGAAAAAAAAAATTTAAGGAAAAGAGGAGAGATTTTAGAGAAAAATAGGAGAACTACTTTGGAAAGTAGGGAGAAATGTTCCAAAACACAGAGGAAGTTTTGGAGAGAAAGAGTGGAAATTTTAGAGTTAAACTGGAATAATTATGAAAATTTAAGGAAAAAATAGGTGAGATTTTAGAGAAAAATAGGAGAAATGCTTGGAAAAATAGGGAGAAATGTTTAGAAAAATACAGGAAGTTCTGGAGAGAAATAGTGAAAATTTCAGTGTAAAACTATAAAAATTATAAAAATTTAAGGAAGAAATAGGGGGAATTTTAGAGAAAAATAGGAGAAATGCTTGGGAAAATAGGGAGAAAGATTCAGAAACATAGAGGAGTTTTTGTAGAGAAATAGTGAAAATTTGAGTGTATAACAGGAAAAATTATAAAATTTTAAGGAAAAGAAGAGAAATTTTAGAGAAAAATAGGAGAACTGCTTTGGAAAGTAGGGAGAAATGTTCCAAAACACAGAGGAAGTTTTGGAGAGAAATAGTGGAAATTTAAGTATAAAACGTAAAATTATAAATGTTTAAAAAAAATCATAGATTTTAGAGAAAAATATGAGAAATGCTTGGGAAAATATTGAGAAATGTTCCAAAACAGAGAGGAAGATTTGTAGAGAAAAATACGAGAAATGCTTGAAAAAATAGGGAGAAATGTTCAGAAACATAGAGGAATAGAGAACAATTTAGTGTAAAACAGGAAAAACTATAAAAATTTAAGGAAAAAAGGAGAGATTTTTAAGAAAAATAAGAGAACTTCTTTGGAAAAATGTTCAGAAACATACAGGAACTTTTAGAGAGAAATAGTGAAAATTTTAGCTTAAAATTAGAAAATTATGACCATTTAATAAAAAATAGGAGATATTTTAGAGAAAAATAGGAAAAATGCTTTTAAAAATATGGAGAAATGTTCAGAAACATACAGGAAGTTCTGGAGAGAAATAGTGAAAATTTCAGTGTAAAACTATAAAAATTATAAAAATTTAAGGAAGAAATAGGGGAAATTTTAGAGAAAAATAGGAGAAATACTTGGGAAAATAGGGAGAAAGATTCAGAAACATAGAGGAAGTTTTGTAGAGAAAAAGTGAAAATTTGAGTGTATAACAGGAAAAATAAAAATTTAAGGAAAAGAGGAGAGATTTTAGAGAAAAATAGGAGAACTACTTTGGAAAGTAGGGAGAAATGTTCCAAAACACAGAGGAAGTTTTGGAGAGAAAGAGTGGAAATTTTAGAGTTAAACTGGAATAATTATGAAAATTTAAGGAAAAAATAGGTGAGATTTTAGAGAAAAATAGGAGAAATGCTTGGAAAAATAGGGAGAAATGTTCAGAAACATAGAGGAAATTTTGTAGAGAAATAGTGAAAATTTGAGTGTATAACAGGAAAAATTATAAAATTTTAAGGAAAAGAAGAGAAATTTTAGAGAAAAATAGGAGAACTGCTTTGGAAAGTAGGGAGAAATGTTCCAAAACACAGAGGAAGTTTTGGAGAGAAATAGTGGAAATTTAAGTGTATAACAGGAAAAATTATAAAAATTTAAGGAAAAAATGAGAGATTTTAGCGAAAAATAGGAGAACTGCTTTGGAAAGTAGGGAGAAATATTTCACAGAGGAAGTTTTGGAGAGAAATAGTGGAAATTTAAGTATAAAACGAAAAATTATAAATATTTAAAAAAATTATAGATTTTAGAGAAAAATAGGATAAATGCTTGGGAAAATAGTGAGAAATGTTCCAAAACATAGAGGAAGTAGAGGAGAGAAATATTGAAAATTTTAGTGTAAAACTGGAAACATTATAAAAATTTAAGGAGAAATGCTTGGGAAAATCGGAACAAATATTCAGAAACATAGAGGAAGTTTTGTAGAGAAATAGTGAACATTTTAATGTAAAAAAGGAAAAATTATAAAAATTTAAGGAAAAAAGGAGAGATTTTGGAGAAAAATAGGAGAAATGCTTGGAAAAATATGGAGAAATGTTCAGAAAAATATAGGAAGTTCTGGAGAGAAATAGTGAAAATTTCAGTGTAAAACTATAAAAATTATAAAAATTTAAGGAAGAAATAGGGGAAATTTTAGAGAAAAATAGGAGAAATACTTGGGAAAATAGGGAGAAAGATTCAGAAACATAGAGGAAGTTTTGTAGAGAAATAGTGAAAATTTGAGTGTATAACAGGAAAAATAAAAATTTAAGGAAAAGAGGAGAGATTTTAGAGAAAAATAGGAGAACTACTTTGGAAAGTAGGGAGAAATGTTCCAAAACACAGAGGAAGTTTTGGAGAGAAAGAGTGGAAATTTTAGAGTTAAACTGGAATAATTCTGAAACTTTAAGGAAAAAATAGGTGAGATTTTAGAGAAAAATAGGAGAAATGCTTGGAAAAATAGGGAGAAATGTTTAGAAAAATACAGGAAGTTCTGGAGAGAAATAGTGAAAATTTCAGTGTAAAACTATAAAAATTATAAAAATTTAAGGAAGAAATAGGGGGAATTTTAGAGAAAAATAGGAGAAATGCTTGGGAAAATAGGGAGAAAGATTCAGAAACATAGAGGAGTTTTTGTAGAGAAATAGTGAAAATTTGAGTGTATAACAGGAAAAATTATAAAATTTTAAGGAAAAGAAGAGAAATTTCAGAGAAAAATAGGAGAACTGCTTTGGAAAGTAGGGAGAAATGTTCCAAAACACAGAGGAAGTTTTGGAGAGAAATAGTGGAAATTTAAGTGTATAACAGGAAAAATTATAAAAATTTAAGGAAAAAATGAGAGATTTTAGCGAAAAATAGGAGAACTGCTTTGGAAAGTAGGGAGAAATATTTCACAGAGGAAGTTTTGGAGAGAAATAGTGGAAATTTAAGTATAAAACGAAAAATTATAAATATTTAAAAAAATTATAGATTTTAGAGAAAAATAGGATAAATGCTTGGGAAAATAGTGAGAAATGTTCCAAAACATAGAGGAAGTAGAGGAGAGAAATATTGAAAATTTTAGTGTAAAACTGGAAACATTATAAAAATTTAAGGAGAAATGCTTGGGAAAATCGGAACAAATATTCAGAAACATAGAGGAAGTTTTGTAGAGAAATAGTGAAAATTTGAGTGTATAACAGGAAAAATAAAAATTTAAGGAAAAGAGGAGAGATTTTAGAGAAAAATAGGAGAACTACTTTGGAAAGTAGGGAGAAATGTTCCAAAACACAGAGGAAGTTTTGGAGAGAAAGAGTGGAAATTTTAGAGTTAAACTGGAATAATTATGAAAATTTAAGGAAAAAATAGGTGAGATTTTAGAGAAAAATAGGAGAAATGCTTGGAAAAATAGGGAGAAATGTTTAGAAAAATACAGGAAGTTCTGGAGAGAAATAGTGAAAATTTCAGTGTAAAACTAAAAAAATTATAAAAATTTAAGGAAGAAATAGGGGAAATTTTAGAGAAAAATAGGAGAAATGCTTGGGAAAATAGGGAGAAAGATTCAGAAACATAGAGGAAGTTTTGTAGAGAAATAGTGAAAATTTGAGTGTATAACAGGAAAAATAAAAATTTAAGGAAAAGAGGAGAGATTTTAGAGAAAAATAGGAGAACTACTTTGGAAAGTAGGGAGAAATGTTCCAAAACACAGAGGAAGTTTTGGAGAGAAAGAGTGGAAATTTTAGAGAAACTGGAATAATTATGAAAATTTAAGGAAAAAATAGGTGAGATTTTAGAGAAAAATAGGAGAAATGCTTGGAAAAATAGGGAGAAATGTTCAGAAACATAGAGGAAATTTTGTCGAGAAATAGTGAACATTTTAGTGTAAAACAGGAAAAATTATAAAAATTTAAGGAAAAAAGGAGAGATTTTTAAGAAAAATAAGAGAACTGCTTTGGAAAATAGGGAGAAATGTTCAGAAACATACAGGAACTTTTAGAGATAAATAGTGAAAATTTTAGATTAAAACTAGAAAAATTATGACAATTTAATAAAAAATAGGAGATATTTTAGAGAAGAATAGGAGAACTGCTTTGGAAAGTAGGGAGAAATATTCCAAAACACAGAGGAAGTTTTGGAGAGAAATAGTGGAAATTTAAGTGTAAAACGAAAAAATATAAATATTTAAAAAAAAAGGATAGATTTTAGAGAAAAATAGAAGTGCTTGGGAAAATAGAAATATTCCAAAACATAGAGGAAGTAGAATAGAGAAATATTGAAAATTTTAGTGTAAAACTGGAAAAATTATGAAAATTTAAGGAAAAAAGGAGAGATTTTAGAGAAAAATACGAGAAATGCTTGAAAAAATAGGGAGAAATGTTCAGAAACATAGAGGAAGTTTTGTAGAGACATAGTAAAAATTGAAGTATATAACAGGAAAAATTATAAAAATTTAAGGAAAAAATGAGAGATTTTAGCGAAAAATAGGAGAACTGCTTTGTAAAGTAGGGAGAAATGTTCCAAAACCCAGAGTAAGTTTTGGAGAGAAATAGTGGAAATTTTAGAGTTAAACTGAAAAAATTAGGAAAATTTAAGGAAAAAATAGGAGAGATTTTAGAGAAAATTAGGAGAACTGCTTTGTAAAGTAGGGAGATATGTTCCAAAACCCAGAGTAAGTTTTGGAGAGAAATAGTGGAAATTTTAGAGTTAAACTGAAAAAATTATGAAAATTTAAGGAAAAAATAGGAGAGATTTTAGAGAAAAATAGAAGAACTGCTTTGGAAAGTAGGGAGAAATATTTCACAGAGGAAGTGTTGGAGAGAAATAGTGGAAATTTAAGTATAAAAAGAAAAATTATAAATATTTAAAAAAAATTATAGATTTTAGAGAAAAATAGGAGAAATGCTTGAGAAAATAGTGAGAAATGTTCCAAAACATAGAGGAAGTAGAGGAGAGAAATATTGAAAATTTTAGTGTAAAACTGGAAACATTATAAAAATTTAAGGAGAAATGCTTGGGAAAATAGGGAGAAATATTCAGAAACATAGAGGAAGTTTTGTAGAGAAATAGTGAACATTTTAATGTAAAAAAGGAAAAATTATAAAAATTTAAGGAAAAAAGGAGAGATTTTAGAGAAAAATAGGAGAAATGTTGTAAAAATATGGAGAAATGTTCAGAAAAATACAGGAAGTTCTGGAGAGAAATAGTGAAAATTTCAGTGTAAAACTATAAGAATTATAAAAATTTAAGGAAGAAATAGGGGAAATTTTAGAGAAAAATAGGAGAAATCTTATATTTCAAAACAATATTTTAATTTCAAAATATTTCTATATTTAATTGGAATTTCAAGAGTCAAGTTCGCGCACATGCGCAGAATCTACTCGTATTCTTAGCATTGTGCTTTTAAAACCAGATTTACACTGTACTTAAAACTTTTGCAGAGTCGTAATGAGGTTGTTAGACCCTTCAGACGCTCTCGAGGTACGAGACTTGGTGGCTAGATCGGCATTATGTGCCATTGTATTTTTCTGGTCTTCTGTTCGAATCTCGAGAGCGACAAATAATTTTGTAATTTTTCTTTTTTTGTAATAAATTTTACCTATATTTCTCAATTATTCATGCAGTTATGATGAATTATTCCAAATCATATATTTCAAAACTATTTTAATTTCAAAATATTTGTATATTTAATCGGAATTTCTTGCGGCAAGTTCACGCACATGCGCAGAATCTACTCATATTCTTAGCATTGTGCTTTTAAAACCAGATTTACACTGTACTTAAAACTTATTTCCGAGTCGTAATGAGGATCCTAGAACGTTAAGACGCTCACAAGGTACGAGACTTTGTAGCTAGATCGGCAGGATGTGGAGTTGTATTTTGCTGGTCTTCTGTTCGAATCTCGAGAGCGACAAATAATTTTGTAATTTTTTTTAAATAAAATTTATTTATATTCCTCAATTATTCATTTAGTTATGATTAATTATTCCAAATCATATATTTCACAACTATATTTAATTTCAAAATATTTCTATATTTAATCAGAATTTCAAGATTTAAGTTCGCGCACATGCGCAGAATCTACTCGTATTCTTAGCATTCGGCTTTTAAAACCAGATTTACACTGTACTTAAAACTTTTTGCCGAGTCATAATGACATTTTCAGACACTTCAGACGCTCTCGATGTACGAGACTCGGTGGCTAGATCGGCAAGATGTGCCATTGTATTTTTCTGGTCTTCTGTTCGTATCTCGAGAGCGACAAATAATTTTGTATTTTTTCGTTTTTTGTAATAAATTTTACCTATATTTCTCAATTATTCATGCAGTTATGATGAATCAATTCAAATCAAAATATTTTAATTTCAAAATATTTCTATATTTAATCGGAATTTTAACAGTCAAGTTCACGCACATGTGCAGAATCTAGTCGTATTCTTAGCATTGTGCTTTTAAAACCAGATTTACACTGTAATTAAAACTTTTTGCAGAGTCGTAATGAGGTTGTTAGACCCTTCAGATGCTCTCGAGGTACGAGACTTGGTGGCCAGATCGGCAGGATATGGCGCTGTATTTTTCTGGTGTTCTGTTCGAATCTCGAGAGCGACAAATAATTTTGTAATTTTTTTTTAAATAAATTTTATCTATATTTCTCAATTATTCATTTAGTTACGATTAATTATTCCAAATCATATATTTCGCAACTATATTTAATTTCAAAATATTTCTATATTTAATCGGAATTTCAAGATTTAAGTTCGCGCACATGCGCAGAATCTACTCGTATTCTTAGCATTGGGCTTTTAAAACCAGATTTACACTGTAGTTAAAACTTATTGCCGAGTCATAATGAGGATCCTAGAACGTTAAGACGCTCACAAGGTAGGAGACTTGGTGGCTAGATCGGCAGGATGTTGCATTGTATTTTCCTGGTCTTCTGTTCGTATCTCGAGAGCGACAAATAATTTTGTAATTTTACTTTTTTTGTAATAAATTTTACCTATATTTCTCAATTATTCATGCAGTTATGATGAATCAATCCAAATCATATATTTCAAAACAATATTTTAATTTCAAAATATTTCTATATTTAATAGGAATTTCAAGAGTCAAGTTCGCGCACATGCGGCGAATCTACTCGTATTCTTAGCATTGTGCTTTTAAAACAAGATTTACACTGTACTTAAAACTTATTGCCGAGTCATAATGACATTTTCAGACCCTTCAGACGCTCTCGATGTACGAGACTTGGTGGCTAGATCGGCAAGATGTGCCATTGTATTTTTCTGGTCTTCTGTTCGTATCACGAGAGCGACAAATAATTTTGTATTTTTTCTTTTTTTGTGATAAATTTTACCTATATTTCTCAATTATTCATGCAGTTATGATGAATCAATCCAAATCATATATTTCAAAATATTTTAATTTCAAAATATTTCTATATTTAATCGGAATTTTAACAGTCAAGTTCACGCACATGCGCAGAATCTACTCGTATTCTTAGCATTGTGCTTTTAAAACCAGATTTACACTGTACTTAAAACTTTTGCAGAGTCGTAATGAGGTTGTTAGACTCTTCAGACGCTCTCGAGGTACGAGACGTGGTGGCTATATCGGCAGGATATGGCGTTGTATTTACTGGTCTTCTGTTCGGATCTCGAGAGCGACAGATCATTTTGTAATTTTTTTTTAAATAAATTTTATCTATATTTCTCAATTATTCATTTAGTTACGATTAATTATTCCAAATCATATATTTAGCAACTATATTTAATTTCAAAATATTTCTATATTTAATCGGAATTTCAAGATTTAAGTTCGCGCACATGCGCAGAATCTACTCGTATTCATAGCATTGAGCTTTTAAAACCAGATTTACACTGTACTTAAAACTTATTGCCGAGTCGTAATGATATTTTTAGACCCTTCATACGCTCTCGAGGTACGAGACTTGGTGGCTAGATCGGCAGGATGTGCCATTTTATTTATCTGGTCTTCTGTTCGAATCTCGAGAGCGACAAATAATTTTGTATTTTTTTTTAAATAAATTTTATCTATATTTCTCAATTATTCATTTAGTTATGATTAATTATTCCAAATCATATATTTCACAACTATATTTAATTTCAAAATATTTCTATATTTAATCTTAATTTCAAGAGTCAAGTTCACGCAAATGCGCAGAATCTACTCGTATTCTTAGCATTGTGCTTTTAAAACCAGATTTACACTGTGCTTAAAATTTTTTGCCGAGTCGTAATGAGGTTCTTAGACCCTTCAGATGCTCTCGAGTTACGAGACTTGGTGGCTAGATCGGCAGGATGTGCCATTGTATTTTTCTGGTCTTCTGTTCGAATATCGAGAGCGACAAATAATTTTGTAATTTTTCTTTTTTTGTAATAAATTTTACCTATATTTCTCAATTATTCATGCAGTTATGATGAATTATTCCAAATCATATATTTCAAAACTCTATTTTAATTTCAAAATATTTCTATATTTAATCGGAATTTCTTGCGGCAAGTTCACGCACAAGCGCAGAATCTACTCATATTCTTAGCATTGTGCTTTTAAAACCAGATTTACACTGTACTTAAAACTTATTTCCGAGTCGTAATGAGGATCCTAGAACGTTAAGACGCTCACAAGGTACGAGACTTTGTAGCTAGATCGGCAGGATGTGGAGTTGTATTTTGCTGGTCTTCTGTTCGAATCTCGAGAGCGACAAATAATTTTGTAATTTTTTTTTAAATAAATTTTATCTATATTTCTCAATTATTCATTTAGTTCTGATTAATTATTAAAAATCATATATTTCACAACTATATTTAATTTCAAAATATTGCTATATTTAATCGGAATTTTAACAGTCAAGTTCACGCACATGCGCAGAATCTATTCATATTCTTAGCATTGTGCTTTTAAAACCAGATTTACACTGTAGTTAAAACTTATTGCCGAGTCATAATGAGGATCCTAGAACGTTAAGACGCTCACAAGGTAGGAGACTTGGTGGCTAGATCGGCAGGATGTGTCGTTGTATTTTGCTGGTCTTCTGTTCGAATCTCGAGAACGACAAATAATTTTGTAATTTTTCTTTTTTTATATATAAATTTTATCTATATTTCTCAATTATTCATTTAGTTATGATTAATTATTCCAAATCATATATTTCAAAACTATATTTAATTTCAAAATATTTCTATATTTAATCGGAATTTCTAGAGTCTAGTTCGCGCAAATCGCTGAATCTATTCATATTCTTAGCAATGTACTTTTGAAACCAGTTTTACACCGTGCTTAAAACGTATTGCCGAGTCGTAACGAGAATCTTAGACCCTTTAGACGCGCTGGACGGACGATGCTTGGTGGCTAGATCGGCAGTGTATGCCATTGTATTTTGCTCTTCTTATGTTCAAATTTCGAAAGCGACAAATAATTTTTCTTTTTTTTTAAATAAATTTTATCTATATTTCTCCATTATTCATAGAGTTACTATTAATTATTCTGAATCATATATTTCAAAAATATATTTTAATTTCAAAATATTTCTATATTTAATCAGTTTTTTAATAGTCAAGTCACGCACATGCGCAGAATCTATTCCTATTTTTAGCATTGTGCTTTTAAAACCAGATTTACACCGTACTTAAAATTTATTGCCGAGTCGTAATGAGATTCTTAGACCCTTCAGATGCTCTCGAGATACGAGACTTGCTGGTTAGATCGGTAGGGTGTGTCTTTCTATTTTTCTGGTCTTCTTTTCGAATCTCGAGTACGACAAATAATTTTATAAATTTTCTATTTTTTTTTTCATATAAATTTTATCTATATCTCTCCATTACTCATTGAGTTACTATGTATTATTCCAAATCATATGTTTCAAAACCAAATTTAATTTCAAAATATTTCTGTATTTAATCGGAATTTTAAGAGTCAAACTCGCGGACATGCCCAGAATCTATTCCTATTCTAAGCATTGTGCTTTTAAAACCAGATTTACACCATACTTAAATTTAATTCGTTTCGTTAATGATACCGAGTATTTGCATATAATTAAATTAGTAGCATTCAGCATATTTGGAGAACTCATTGCTTTTATTTGGTAGAATAGAGATATATTATTATATTTCAATCTTATCTAGTTTTTCTATTTTTAAAAATTAATTTCTTACATAAAATAAAACCCAACCCAAACCATGAGGTATATTCAAAATTTCGACTTTTTTTCAGGCTGAAAAAATGTGTCCATAACATGTACCATCCTTGTTAATTTAGATTACCGTATAGCCGTTATAATTAGGAATCTAACAAAATGTTAAATCTGACATAGTGTAGGAATTATTCCGAAATTATTTGATGTGAAAATAGGGTTTCTGACACAACTGTCAACTTTATTATCCAGGGCCAATTCCTATGCAATAGGTTATTAATATTGCGAATCAAATTCAATATGACAGAAGATATAACAGCTGAAGAGTGAATAACTGCCTAAAAGCACATTTCCTATTTCCCAACTTTCTACATGAAACCTTTTTAGAGAAGGGAATCCAAAAAATTTATGTACAGTTTATTCAGTTATTACAAACAATTAATATCTCTTTAGTTAAAAATAATGTGTGCAAATATAGATTTTTGAGAATCGGATTATTTGAATTTTTGACCGTTATTATTCAATATTACTTATAAAACTCATTAGTGGAACTACAATAGATTTTAATCAGGTTACCTAACTGATGCCACATCATTTGTGTAACTACAGATGGCAGAATTGGCCAAAAGTAATAAATTAACGGTCTTGGGAAGGCCGTATCTGAGGTTTCACAATCACTTGAACACACATTTAATTCTTCAACTCTACTATCTATTATTTCTAAACATCTCCTGGACACTGCTGATTATTTAGATGGTTCTCTTATAGAATTCTCTTTGGACGGGAGTTCTTTTAATGTTAGTTGCTTTTTAAATATAAATATTACATTCCTTGAATCCTCAAAGACAGAAATTGATGTTGATGTGAAATTCAGTGAGAAGAGTGGAGGGATACTCCATTCTCGTCATTTGTTTTTCTCAGATAATGATAGTAATTCAGAGACACTTAAAACTAAAATTCTTCATCTGCCATCTCAGCATTTGTGTGCAACTTAATGCTTCATTCACTGCGGTTTTTTCAAGAAAAACAGTAATTATAAGATATGCAATGCACTTTAGATCAAACAGTGTTTTCTGGCATGTATAAATGATGTCTTTATTTATTTATGAAAACACTAGAGTTATTTGGGGACGGACCTCATAATATAGAACTGTAGTCAAATGATAAGGATGACATCTGAGCTGATATCCTCTATTAAAACTTCCACATCATCAAGAGAACATTTGGCCCCGACAGATTTAACGTGCACAAGACACGCTCATACAACGGTTTTTCGATGAAATTGGTCTTGAACCTGGAATCCTCAAGTCCCAAACAGGAAACCTTACCATCAAGCCATCACGACTTTCATTACAGTGGGTGCATTTCACCCATTGAGGTAGACTATATGTCGTTTAATCAGTCCTATATGCACTTCCAATCTTCACTGAGATCGAATAATGATTTTGTGATACTCTAAAGCCAAAATATAAACATCAAGCCATCATAATCTCGATGTTTATATTATTATACAAAAAATTGCTTTAATCCTATTGACACAAAGTAAAATTTTCGGTGGAACTAAACCATTTTACCAGGAAATATTCTTATAAATCAAGAAAAATCAAACCTGTATTAAAAAATGAAACCTCATCAATTTACTTGGTCTCCATGAAATAAACTAAAAATCGAATTCAATCTTAACTCATAAATCAGTAACAACTGTTCTTGAAAGATATTTTGATTTAATTCTTTCAATCGATTTATGGATCAGTTTATTGACAGGTCTAAATTTTTTTTCTTAACAGCTTAAATATAAATCCTTTTATTCTGAAAAAATACTGATATGACGCATTTTTTTCATTTGCTGTTAGTTTCATATAATTCACAAATTGTCAAACTTAACGATTTAGAGGAAATTTTCTAAAAAGAGGAAATTTCCAAACTAACATTAGTTTCTCTTTAGAAATAAAATTATTTTTATTTATACACGATTGGCAATTATCATTAAATATTTTCTAAATTGATAAACTTGTATTCTGTATAAAAGAAAATTTCAATGGTTATATAATAAACAAATTTAATAAAAATAATTTTTATAAACCAACACTAATGAAAAGTTATACAATTTAGTACACTAATAACAAAGTAATTTTTTAAAGTACATTAATAAAAAAAATTATTATTGTACTGAATTGTAGATTTTTATATTTTTATTAGTTATTCTTTTTCCAACATCAAATCCATGTATATAAAAAGTAAAATCAAATATTTTATGGATGTTCAACTAAAATGTATTAAAATTATCAGTTTGTCTATAATTTAATTCTTGGTATATTAAAGTAATGTAATGTCGTCGACATAAAATGTAGTATTCCAGGACATAAAATGTAGTATTCATAGTATATAGGAAGAAAATGGAAAATTATTGAAAAATGACGACTTTATAATCGGCAAAAAGTCAGTTAAATAATTAGTGGGAATGTCATTTTTCTATGTCATTAATTAACACTTAGAAATAGCTTGTTCCATAACAAAAACATACACAGTGGTGGCCAAAATTGTGGACACTTTTCAAAATTTTTAAGTTTTTTAACTTTGTATGCTTATATAAAATATAACGTTCCACAAAATGCAAACTCTTATATCTCATTTTAAAGAGAATTTATTACTGATTTCAATACAAAAAGCAAAATTCAAATATTTACAATACAAAAAAGTTGAGCGGCAATAATTATCAAGATACATTAGATGTTGATGACTGCAGTGAGTTATCAGTACTTAGTAGGGTAGCCTTTATTTTTTATTACAGCTCCACACTGTTTTATTGAGCTGACAAGAGGTTTAAGCTCTTCCTTCGTTATTGCATGATGTCAGGAAAAAATTATACACTCAATTAATTCTGTTTTATTTAATGAATGCTTCATATGTACAAGAGTTTTCAAACGGTGCCATAATTTCTCAATAATTTTGATTTCAGGTCGGTTTCCTGGCCATGAGGATAATTCATTGCTCTCTGTACTAAACCACGCTTTCGATATATTTGCTGTGTGGCAAGAAGTTGAATTCTGCTGAAAAATAAATGATGTGTTGTTGGGAAAGAGATCACCGACGAAAGGTATAAGTTTTGGCTCTAGAATAGTGTCAATGCATTTTCTTGCATTTAATGTCCCATAGATAATATGAAAGAGACCACTACCGTCTGCTGACATGCATGACCAAGTCATAACACTAATTGAGTTCTTCATAGGTGTTTGAATGCAGTCAGGATGTAGCTCTTCGCCTATTCTACGTCCTACATATTTTCACTACCGAATAACAATATTTTTGTTTCATCACTCCGTATAACTTGAGATCAATGATCATTGGTACAATTAATGCGTTCCTTTTCCCACTGTAATCTTTTTATACGCTGCTATGAATTGAGATAATTTTTTTCATTGAATTCTACCTCTTAGTTCAAAATCAAATAATCTCCCGATTGTTCTTGAACTGACATAAATGCCAGCATCATTCAATTGACTTCTGATCGCCGCTGATGGCTATCTTGGAGACAGTCATTTTATTCTTCTATCATCAGCAGATGCGGTGCACCTTTTTCAGCCATTTCCTGCTTTGTTTTTAATTGAATTTGTCTCCTTATATCGTAAGCAAAACTTTCGGACTCCTGATATAGTCACTGATCCACCCACATGTCTTGCAATTTCAGCATAGAAAAGACCACTTTCATGTAATACAATAATCTTAGTTCTCTTTCTAGGTGTCCAATTTATTTGATGTCATCACTTCTTAACTAAATATTATAAATATTTACAAAAATTATAACTATATATTATAAAGTTTAACAAAATTTCTAACTTGCAATTTGATTACATAAAAAACAATCTTATACAGAAAAAAGCACAATAATGACTTGTTCCAACATTAAACATGATGTCAGCTTTTGCTAGCAGTTATTAACATTTGATTGGTTCCCGGAACGAGAACAGTGATTTGTCAGGAAAGTTAGAAATTACAATCCATTTCATCACTGTGTTTGTTATTCAGATTAAAGTAAGAATAACTTTTTCTGCTTTCTGTATTGGAATTAGCATTAAATTCCCTATAAAATGGTATGTAAGAGTTGGCATTTTGTGAAATGTAACATTTTCATTAAGCATACAAAGTTAAAATACATAGCCATTTTCAAAAGTGTCCACAATTTTGGCCACCACTGCACATCAGTTAAAGCATATATTCTTTTATATATTTTTAAGCTTTTCGCGATTAATTAGTTAATACGACCAAAAAAACATTCTCGCGCTCTCGCGCGCGAGCGTGTGTGTGTGTGTGTGTGTGTGTGTGTGTGTGTGTGTGTGTGTGTGTGTGTGTGTGTTGTGTGTTTGTGTGTGTGTGTGTGTGTGTGTGTGTGTGTACGCTGATAAAATCGTTTATCCTGAAGATCACTTGGTCATCTTGTCCATCATTATTCTAGTCGAAGTTGCAACTAATAACATCTTATAGAAATGTGAATACGGCAAAATAACAATTAATGGGCGGCACATTTGATAGAAACGGATACTTCCATCAATTTCAGCATATTTGTGCCTTAACAAAGAACCGTTGAAACGTGAGCGTCAAAGCTGTCACTAAATTCAGTCGAGCATTATTAACTTTGTGTTGAATATTGGTTTGAAACCATTCAATTTAGTGTCGAAAATGTAAGCATACTATATGGAGCGTAATATATGTTACAGGCATTGTTGCTGCCATTAGCATCATCTGTCGCCAAATATTTAATATACGTATGCCATCTCAATATTAGTCCTCACATCAATCCTGAATTTGCTTGTGTCTTAGAATGGAATAATAATGGTTGAATTGTTCGATTCATATGAGGCCAAATATCGTCGTCTATTCCCTAAGTAAAAGTGTTTGCTTGGGATACATAAAGAACTTTTTAAGTTTGATGTAACCCATTCCCATCACATTGTGCAATATTGGTTTAAAATTTTATGAAATAATATATACTTTAAAGAAGTATATATACTTGTTTTATACTTCTTTATGTTAAGCATTTTTTTCTTTTTTCTAGTGTCGAATTTACAGAAATTTGAAAAAATATCAGATCACATAAACCTTTTTAAATGACAGTGAAGTGGTATTAGGAAAAGATTTCATATGAAAGTGAGGAGAAATATCTGAATTGAAAGATTTTGATGAATTATTTGAGATAATCGTCAACCAAAAAGTAGGTACTCCCACCCTGCTGTATCATCCAGGGTGTCTCCATTATTATGTAGCTCGTACGTTCATCGCCCACAAAAATGTTTCGACCCAACAACGGAATGGAGATAATTCAACACTACATCATTTTTATATCCACCTAGGAAGAGCGAATATCTTACCTATATGGAACTTCCTCATTTCCGTATCTGAGATGTTCCCAGTGTGACTTTATTTGGGATATCTTTACTAAAAGTGACGGTTATAAAATTTTCATTAATAAATAATGCGTGATTTTTTTTTTTCAAAATAGAATCTATTTAAACTAAAATTTGCAAAAAAAAAAAAAAAAATATTTCAAAAATGTAGGTTTATTATATACTATTAATATCAGAAGCAAAACCAAACATTCTATAAAAACAAACTATTTGGGAAAATTGATCACGTTTCAAAGAAATTAAATATTATTGTTTTTCTCATGAAGTCATATCAAAAATTTATTGAATGTGCAAAAAAAAAAAAAAAAAAAAAAGCTCTTTGAAAAAAAAAAAAATGCTTATAATCTAAAATTTCTACGTGAAGTTTCTTTATAAAATTCGCATTTCACTATATTCGCATAATAAAATATTATATTTATGTAATTTGAATTATAATAAATATAATTTAAAACAAAATTGAACTTCGCCTGCATATGTCTAATCCATAGATGGTGGAATTTCTTTTTCTTTTAAAACATGATTCCAGAAAGAGAATGTTATACTGAAAATTCCTCGTAAAAATGTTGACTGGAATATTTTCCGGAAAAAATTACTGTGTATAGTGTATTTTTAGCGCTTCAATGGGAGAGGCAGGAGAAAATTAAATTTCTGGCACTACTGAAAAGAAAAATCGACACCATTTACCTAGATGTCACGACATGTCTGAACAAACAAAAGCTGAGCTGTCTCCAGCTTTATTTGAAAGTCATGAAGGTAGGAGAAATCCTGTCACGTTCTTCCAATAGGCTGATTGACGTTGGTAAAAAGTTAAGTTGCATCACAAGGAACTAAGACTTACTAAAATCGTTGGCAATGGTCAAATGCTGAACTGAATAAATAACTTCTTTTTAATCCAAGGATAACCTAACAATACCATTAAATAAATAAGTCATAATAGTTTTCTATATCTTTTATAGTGTCATGTTTTATTTTTCAAGTTATTACACTTTTTTTCAATGAGATATTTCTTTTTTTTGTGGGGGGAGGGGAAGGAAGGATATGATTTATATATGGGAATAAACTTGTAATACTTATAATACATGACGATTTAGTAATACTGAATTGTTGACCAAAACTTAAATGGGTTGATGAAAATTCTTTGTTTAAATATTTTAGATACTGGGTTAGATAATTTAAATTCCTGATCTTTAAATAGGGAACTAAATAAATAATTCCTTTTTAATCCATGGATAATATCATGATACCATTAAAGAAGTCAGCCATATTAGTTTTCTTTATTTTTTATAGTGTCATGATTTTTTACAAGTTCTTAAACTTTTTTCAATGAGATATTTGGGGGGGGGGTTGTGTGGGGGACGAGAATAGGATATGATTTATATGTGGGACTGAACTGGTAATACTTTTAATTGCAAGAGGGTTTAGTAATACTGAATCGGTGACCATATATGGTATACATGGTTTAATATATATATATATATATATTTGTATTTTAGATACTATATTAGAAAGTTTAATCTTATGATCTTTACAGTTAAAATTTTTCACCATTTGATTTGAATATTATTAAAATAAGGTAAGAAAATTTTGCTGGTAAATTAGATAATGAATGTAATAATAAGCAAAATATAACAAATAAAACTATAAAAATTTACTGAAAACAATTTCTAAGGAATAATAATAATTGTTATTAAATCATTAGAGATAAATGAATTCCTTTACATCCATGGTGTGATGATAACTCCTTTTCTAGATACCTTGCTCTTTTTCTTCCATTTTTAATTTTAAAAGATAAATTCTTCATTACTAGCTTTTTTCAATTTATTTATAAATAGCCTTTTTTCAGGTATAAAAACTTTTAGTTATTTTTTTAATTATATCTTCAATGAAAAGAAGGAATTGTGACCATAATTTTATCAGAATATATTGAATTCACTTAATTTGAAAGAAAAATAAAAAAACATAATGAGAAAACAACAATGCACAAAACGAGTAAATTATTTAATGTTAATTAAAGTGCCTGTCTTATATAAACATTCCTGTGTTCTAATAATTTGATTTAATCATTATAACTAATTGATGTTCATATATTCATTTCTTCATCCCAAAAGCGCTAATTATTTTCTTTCATTTCTTTTAAGGGAATGCTAATTTCCTTTTGATGGTTCTTATCCATCAGAATATTTAATTAAATATATTTAGGTTGTAAATTATCAAATTTATTGTAACATGACTCCTAAGATTTTTTAAAACTTAATATTAATTAAATGTTTGTGTTCTTAATTGAAGACGAAAAATAATGAAACTCTATCTAAATGAAAAATAGTTCATTGGGCTTGGGTTCATAACAAATTTAACAAAAAATAACAAATGGAGATTTCATTATTGTTGTAGAATATTTGTATCTCCTACTAAATAAAAAAAGATACAAAACATTTCAACTGCATATTTTTTAAGAAAATTGCCTTTTTTTACCCCCATTTACTTTGTTTTGTGTCCTTTGTCTCTCAGAGTTTCAAATTTTTCGACCTGAAATTCAGAAAATATTTTGATTTTTACATTTTTCTTCAAATTTGTTTTGTAATAAAAAGGTTTTGAATGATTTTTTTTCTGTTTAAAAGTGTATTTGATTTGTATTTTGCAAATTTATTTATTTTTACAAAAGAATTAACTGTTGAAAATTTATATTTATTGACCAAACAGAGAATGAAAATAGTCTTTAGTGACATAAAAAAGATCCATTAGTGAGAACTAAATTAATCAACTTTTTTATGCTTCGTCAAAACTTCAATAATTTGTATGTCCTTACCGGCCTATTTATCCTAAGTGTGCTTTAAAGATTGACATAGAAAATTTCTGACTGTTTTTATTTCATATATTTTACAATGCTTTATATAATTGCTATGACATTCTTACGATAATGCACTTCGTGGTTATATTTAAAAGTGATTTGTATACTTATTTATCTTCATAAAAAAAGATGACTGTTAAAAGTTTCTATTTTTATCGAATAAAGAGAAAGTATAATTTAGCTTAAACATAGTTTACCGCATGTATACATCTAAAATTTTCTTATTAGATTGTAAAATATATCACTTATTAAATTTTACTTAGAAATATATGATTAAATTTGCCACTTACAACAACTATATAAGTTTTTAATCAAATGAAAGCACTAAATCCGTTAACCTCTCTTGGAGAAGAAACTGCTGTTCATCTAACATATAACCTGGAGGTGATCGAAATTGTGTCTTTCAAAATAAAAGACTTCTTTCTCAAAGAGAAAAAACTGACACTTTGTTCTCAAACCTTTTGTCTAAAAATTTTCGCTTGTCATGAAAAGACGACAAAATGAAAACTTCTAAAGCTTTTGTCACTCGCATAGATGACAAAGTTCAACTGAAAACCATCAAAAATGAAAAAACGAATACAGTGCTTGTCTCTTGTTCTTAAAGATGTCATTTAGAGACTAGTGTTTGATCATATTAAAATAATGCGAGGAAATTATTTCTAAAACAAAATATAATCATTTTAATTGATGTAAATATTTCTGAAGACTGTTACATCTGGAAAGATTTTTTTTTCCTTCACATGATTAAAACTAGCAATTTACGTTCTTATTTCTATTATAGTCTATTATCCTATATTTTTTTTATAAAATCAGTTTTAACTTTAGTTTTCATTATCTATATATAGAAAGATAGAGAAACTTAATTTAAAAAAAGAAAAAGTAGAATTTCAGGTAAAGTGATCCACGGCGTGAAAGGGCCATGTACATTCAATCACAATGTTGCCTACATTGTTAGTTGTCTTGTTTCAGTCAATTTTCAAATGCAGTTAAGAGGAAAAGGGCCAATTCTTAAATGAGCTTCCTTAATATTTTTTTTTAAAGTTTAAGCACAATTAGGGTTTAAAGCTGTGGCACTTGACAACTTTTCTTTTCTGATTTTGTATAGGATAATTTAGAAACATACATGTCGTAAAAAAATTTCAAGTAGCCGTTTTTGTTGCCGTTCTGCTTGACAAATTGAGTTTTATTATTAGCTATTTCAAACTTATTTGTCAGTATTTGCACTTCTTTTATTCGTTAGTCCATAGCTCATCTTTACTAATATGTTTACAAACACTTCTACCTAAAACTTTTCGTTTTCAAAAAGATATTTTTCCTGTGTTTATAGCATTATATTTAAATTTCTCTTAACTTCTTAAAACCTGTCAAATGCCTAGTTAATATTGCAAAAATTTAAACATTTTTATACGACTCAATTAAAATTTTCTTTTTTTTTCTTTTGAAATCACAGATTTACTTCTCATTTTATAGCTTTATGTCACTATTTTAACCTCTTTATTCCTTTCATTCAATGACATTATATTATAATCTGCAAAAAATACAGTAGTTTCTATTCTTTTTTTTTTTTTTTTTTTGCATCAGTGTTCCATGATTCAAGATGTACTTATGATTCATAGTGCAGATGTGATAGTTTTATATTTTTCAATCTGGTAATCTTTAATATGACATTTTTAATGTGGAAACCTTTGTAGTTCGAATTTACAAATCGCATGCAATCTTACTTATTAACTTATATTGTACATAAAAGAATAAGTGAGAATCTTAAATCAATTATTGAAATTGACAAATAAGAAATATATAATTCTCCAAACATTTTATACTTTTATATAAAAACAATTTAACTATTAAATTGCTTAAAGCACTTGAATGTTAAATGTTGACTAATTTTTTTTCAGACGAAACACATTAATCAAACTGGTGGCCGCTTCGTAAATGTTTTGATATGATCAGTGACAGAACCACATTGTAGTCTTAAGCCTAGCCAATGATTATTACTAATAGAGGGTTAGCAAAAAAAAAAAAAAATTATGCGCAATTAATGATTTTCCTTAGTGCTGCATTCTTCAAAGGAAATTCTGTTGAACTATCGAATTTATTCGCTTTTGAATTCTGAATAATTCTATTAATATGTTCAAGACTCTTTCTGCTCAAATAAATATAGGCAAAATCATTGCAAATTTTATAAACCTCTACAATTTTAATGCAAAGACTATACGGCAGAGTTCATTCATTTAACTTATTGCATTCTCTAATCATCACTTTCACATATCCGCGAACAGATAAAAAGTTCTGCCGCTGATAATTTTTTACAGTAAAAAATCTGCTATAGATTTAAAATTTTGACTGTAAAAAAAACCCCCGCTCAACAGTAAAATTGTTGGTTTTATTCCATTTTTATGATCTTCTATTGTCTTCTTTTTATTATTCAAAAAGTTCTGAAAGAAGAGAATTTTCTAACAATCTCGAGACTGAACATTTTTGACAAATATAAAATTTAATAGAAGAAATTAAGAGTTTCTGAAATTCAAAAGTCTTTGAGGAAGAAAAGGAATTCAATCTTTCAGTTCAACCCTCTATTGTATTATTTATTGATATTTTCCAAATGAAGTAACTTTTGTTTATCTAAAATAAAGAAAAGACCCAACACCGACCCTGAACCAAACCCGTACAGTAATTCGAATTCATATATTCATATAATTTCTGTTTCAATAATGATTCATTATTATTAGAAATATCAATTATTATTATTATTAGATTTCTATATAAAAAACATATTGTTTTCAGGCTTATTAATCAATGAGAAATCAGTGTCGTATCAAAGGTAATCGACATTCGAAGGATTATATAATCCCCCCCCCCGTTGTTATTAGAACTTTAATAAGAATATGGCACCTCCTGGAACATAGCACCACTTTTTCGCATTTTCATGACATTTCATTTTAAAAAGCGCGCTAATGTTTAGTTTCCATATTTCCTCATAAAACTAACACCCAGGACATCTATAGCCCACTTGCACTCTGATCACTACGTCTCTGCTCAAAATACGATTTTAAATCGTATTACAAATTTACATTTGCACACTAGACCTCAGTTAGTCAGCAACCATGAACATTTTAATATTTCATTACATTTAAGATTTAAGTAGAGCCACACAGTTTAATTTCTGATTTGTTTTAATTTAATACAAATACAAAATAATACAAGTTGTAATCATTATAATAAGTCTGTATGAACGGAATTTATATTAAGTTCTTTTTTTAAATTTAAAGTTAAAGTTTTTAAAAAAGTTAAGGGTTGTTTTTTTTTGTTTCAGAAATTTTTAAGAAATTTAATGTATACATACCGTATATAGACTACTACATTGTAACAAAATCCCTACATTTTGTTTCTAATAGTGACCGATCGTCTTTGTAGACAAACTAAGAAGTACCTAAGATTTTTTATTACTCACCACCAAACGCAATGACTAAATTCCATGATGCTAAAGAGAAAGTGTCCGCCTAAATGAAACAGTAGAATAGCTTCAAAGTGCGACAAAGACGGTCGGCTCCTTGAACAACTTTAATTAAATGAGCACCTATTCATTTCGTCTATTTACTTCCATGGATCTAAAGCCTCTTGTTTTGTGAGACAGAGAATAAAGCTACAGCCTCTGGAGACCACCTGTTATAGGTCAGTCTGAGCTGTATTGTCTAGATCCTGTGAAGGAAATCGAAGTAATTGGGAGAGAAGTGCAAAGCGGGTGGAAGATTAATGGCACATTGTAATAGTAGATAGTAGTAGTCTGTTGTTTTAAAAAGCTTAAAACAAGATTACTTAATCTTAGTCTATCTTCGAAACAAATTTCCTATCAAATCACAGCTATTTTTATTGGAAATTTTATATCACTGATCAAAAAGAAATCAAAGTTTGTAATATGTGAGCATAAGTTTTTTTATTTAATTTATTAAATAAACTGAATGGTTTTTATGGAAGTATTATTTACTAACATTTTATTCAGGTGTCCACTTTAATTGTGACCAAATAGTTAATTTCTAAAGAAAAAATTACATGCATCCAATCGGAAAAATTTTCTAATGATGTAAAAAAAATTCTAATTTACGTTGTTTGAATCAATAAATTTAATTTTGAAAAATTATGATCTACATTTCTACAATTCCTTTGCTCTTTTCATCATAATTCGAAAAATATTCAGTACTTGTTTATTATTTATAGCTCGCAAATTCATTTGTAGATTTTTAGATTTTATCTCAAAGTTGCCAAGTTTCCTAATATATAATGTAAACAATTTTGACTATTTAGTTCGCTTGGCGATGAAACTTGTAGGTATTAAATATAAAAAAACCCAAATATTCTTGTCTCAATAACATATTGCTCCTTTTATAAATTTCTACTTTTCTTGAATTATAATTAAGTGAGTTTTTATTTCATTATTTCAGACCAATCAACGGCTGCCTCGAGGAAACGCATTAGTTTATATGTGAGTTTTTCTAGAAACTTCTATTGAAATGGTTTAAAAATCGATTAAAATATTTGTATTCCTTAACATTTATAAAACATTATTATTAAAAATAACAAATATTTATTATAATTTTAAGACAGAATTACTGAATTACGAAATATGCAATCCAAAATAATCCTCGGCTAATATTTTTTAGTTCTTTTGTTTTTTATCTGTCCACCAAATTCATAAAAACTATCGAAATTATCACCCCCTTCCGTACCATTGATTTTTTCAAAGCATTTTTTTTGTTTGTTTACAACATTATTTTTCGTCTATATTTTTTACTTCTGTTACTTGGTGTTGTTAAGCAGCGAGAAGAATCCAAATTCGTTAATTTAAATTTGAGTACTTTTTATATTACTAACACTCGAAGGGACAAAAAGCGATGCAAATGGTGAGAATATAAGTGGGATGACATTATATCTTTCTTCATAAAATTCTTGTAGTTGAAATCCAATCCAATAACATAAACTCAAAAGAATTCAGTGTTTCTCTGTCTCTCTCAGAAAATCAATTCAGTTACTCATCTAAGTTTCACTTTTAAAAAAAATCATTTTGTATTAACATGCCTTGAGGAATCCTTATCTTAAATTTAGTCTGGACCAATTCTTATAGCTCTGATGTTCTTTATAAACTAAATTCTATTCAACTGCATAGCTACTAGCAATGCATGTCGATCTTAAATATTGGTTTTCTTCTTCTTTGGTCTGAAAAACAGAATCAACAACTGTTCTAATACCCGGTGTTGAAGAAAACAGCCAGAAGGCGATCTGGTGCTCTTAAATATTTAAATCAATGCTTCAACTATTTTTGGCTCAATTTTCCATGATTCCCGAGGGAAAACTTTTGAATTCCTTGTATAATCTTTTGAATAATCCAAGATTTACCAGGAAACTCTTAATTTTAAGTTCCAAGTATAACTAGGTGTTACTAAGAATACTTTTTAATAAAAGGTTTCGGAAATGCAGGACTCATTTTCTGGACCTTATTTAAAATAATTATTTCCTTCTTTCACTAAAAAATTCATAATTTCCTGATTCTTACTAATTTTTATTATATAAAATGAATTTTTTTACGTATTGTGCATAAAATAATTTATTTATTGTATACAAAGTAGAGATGAAACAAATTACTTGGATATTTATTCAATAAATTTTGATAGAATGAATGCCGAAATAATTTACCAAAATATAGTTGATTACTATATATTTTTTTAATAGTTTTATTCGCATAAAATACATTGCAAACATTGGTGCAAACGATTAAGTAATATATATATATATATATATAAACAGACTCGTAAAAATTCGTCATCAAGCATCCAATTTTGTTGATATTTTAACATTCACTTACGCTTATACTTTAATTAAGAATGACTAAGACAGATTTTCATTAGTGGTAAATTATAAAATTTTTAATACTTTTTACAGCTTTCTACTTAGTGCATGAAAACTTAAAATCTAAGAAAGGAAACATTTGAAAGAACTTACCTGGTTCCGCATGAATTAATAACAAAAGATTTTAAATTCATTTTTTTAAAAACGGAGCTTTGCTTCTTGGCTATTATCTAAAGGTGTAGTTTTCTACAGATACTTCAACTATTCATTGGTTAAGTGCTTTTGAAAATCCTTCTCCAACCAGAACAAAAGAATTTTAACACGAAGAATTATCCTCATCCTGTCAAAACACTCGAGGTAATATGAACAACCATCTCGAAATTATCATGAATCTGTATGAAGCAACATGAAAACGATTACGTTTTTCTAAGAGCTATCATTAGTCACGACCCATCTTTTCACACTAAAGACACCTACAGTTACTGAAATAGAAGTGTTTCAATTTAAAACAATTATTATAATTTAAAAGAAGCGATTACCTGAAAAATTCTCATTCACTTGCTCATCGACCCTCCAGGAAATGGTTGTGTTCTCGTTTCCTTTAACACCTTCACGAAGTTAATGTGGTCGCTATAACAAAACTCGTACTCAAAAAGTCTTGAGTATGCTTACATATGAATTTAATTCTACCATTAGATTGAAAATTTGTAATTAGATAATTAATGTATAGAGATATTTTAACATCAACTTTACAGCTTTACATTTTTAGTTGTACAGTTTTAACTTCACCTTTACAGCAAGCACATTTTCCCAATTCTCATATTTTAAACTTTAAGGAATAAATTTTTATGAATTTTTAAAACTAACTTTTAAGGCATTTAATTAAAGTAGATTCATATTTTTAGGCTATTACTCTGATATGTATATTGTTATTTCAAATATCAGGATACTGGGCCAATAAAACGATACCTCATTTTTTCAAAATACTTATAATCCAGAATAAAAATAAGGGACCCCTAAACTAATCCCAAAAGAATTAAGTGTATTATAGATGTTTGCACTAGATATTGTAAGGAATGAAAAGATTCGAGTGAAAAAAATGCACGAATAATTAATCCATTTTATACTTTTGCTTTGTTACTATTCAAAGAAGCAGTTACTTTTTTAAAAAGAAGTTTCCTTAAATAAAAAATCGGAAGATGTTTGATTTCATTGTTACTATTTCAATTAGGTATCATCATTGAGTTTTCCTATTTGAATTAATGTTGTTTCAAGACTTCCTAAAATATTTCTTTTTCTAAAACGATAAATTTTTTTTAAGATTAAGTTTTATTTCTTAACAAAGAATTTTTTTTGAAAGTTTGATTCGAAAGAATTTGAAAGTAATTAAAAATGCCTTAAGCCCTTTTAATATTCAAGACATGTTCCAATAAATATTTGTTTTCTATACTCTCTAGATTAGCTATTTCACAGGTTAAAATCTTTACATTTCAATGATAAAAATTCTGCTAGCAATATGAGTGATTCCACACTTATTATTCAACTTCAAAATAATAGATTCTGTCTTAAAATTGAGTCTGCTTTCATAAAATGGAAAAAACATCAAGATGTTTTCATTTTATTAGTATTAAATCTGTATTTATGTACTACAAAATAATAGAGGTATTACAAGAATAACTACGTTTTTCACAGTTTATTTCTTATGATATTTTTATTAAACTATCATCTTACTTTATTTTTTTTATATTATATAGATTACTTGAGTAAAAGAAAAACTTTTGTGTCATGGAAATGTACATTTTCATTCTACATCCGTCTTAATAAATTATCATTCATTATATGCCTTACGCAATGAATGATATTATTTTTAATTGAATAATGTATATTTTGGTTTGGTTAGAACATTAAAGAAAATCTATAGCATCCGATAATTTTCTGAAATATCAAAGATTTCAAATAGAAGATACAGAATCTCTTACTTGATTCGGAATTCAATCATATATAAAAGTATTATTGTACTTTTTATTAAAATTGTATGGACAAATTTAAACATTTTAGTACATTGAATTTATTTTACACATAATCATTTGAAAAATAAAAAATAAAATTCTTTTTTCAAATGATTACGCATTTCGTTGTGTTTTTATCAAGGTTTGTATCCGTTTGTAGGTATTTTTATCAAGAAATCATGAAATATTTTGATAAACAAGAAAACAAAATAAGTAAAAAAAAAACAAAAAAACCCTGCAAATTATCTTCATATAGTGAATAAGTTCTGTAGTGAAAATTGTTTTAATACATGAAACATAGATAGTTTTATAGAAAAAAAGTGATAATTTTTAAATTGGAAATAGATCCATGTGTTACAGAAAGATACAAGCAGATAATTTTTTATGCCATTTCATGTTGATTTCATTGCATTCGCGCATTTTTTTACAATATATATGTCACATACAAAGTATATATTATATAACAAATCATCTAATTAAAAAAATTTTTAGTTAATATATCTTTATTGAATAAAAAGTTTTGTTTTCACAATTAATATATTTTAAAGAATTTTTCTTGTTTGCTTAAAACTTTGTATAATAAAATATAAACATCGATCTAATAATTTCTTTTTATTCTTTGCAAACATTTAAAAAATATAAGTATTAATCTTAAAAACGGCTGAAAATTTTAAAAAATATGTAAACATTCTAGATACGAACAAAAACTTATGTTTGTTTGTTTTTTAACTCATTTCTATTCTTAGAACTTATTTCTAAACTAACGGATTTTTTATTCATATTTGTTTCCTTATTCTCCTTACTTTAGATCACTGAGGAACTATTTTTAGAATAAGAATCACCTTTATGGATTTTTTTATTCAACCTTTACGTCAGAAGAAAATCGTCTTTCGTCTTAAGAAACTCGTAGCTTATATGAAAAGATAACTGTAACTCAAGACAAACATTAAAGTCTCATTTATCTCATCTGATGGATTTTTCCAAGTTCAAGTTCCACCTTTTCTCGAAAGCTAAATATTCGACAGGTTATCTTTAAGTTGTGACACAATGTACACAAAGAAGAAAAAATCTGTAACTTAGTCTTCAGAAATGTGAAAAAATGAATTTATGCATTATTATTAAAATAAAATTGTAATATAATGATAGATGTCCTTATTAAAATAAAAAAATGGATAAAGAATTTTATTCCGGAAGTATACTTTTTTATTTGGTGTACATAAAACAGCATGATATAATTTTATGTGAAATAATTTAAATTTAAAAATAATAATAACTTCTATCTTTTTTGAGCAACACGCCCATAATTGTTTGTCGTTTAATGCTTTGTTTGAACATTCTAATATTTCATCTCTTTTTACTTTTCAGAAATTGAATATTCTGATATTACATCTTTTTTTTTTACTTTTCAGAAATCGAAAAATCTGATATTTCATCTTTTTTTTACATTTTAGAAATTAAACATTCTGATATTTCATCTTTTTTTATTTTTCAGAAATTGGACATTCTGATATTTCATCTTTTTTTTTTTTTTTTTTTTTTTTTTTTTTACTTTTTAGAAACTGAACATTCTTATAATGCATCTTTTTTTTTTACTTTTTAGAAATTGAACATTCTTATAATACATCTTTTTTTTTACTTTCGTTTAAATGACATCTATTGTAGAATTTGAAAAAAAAATTGGAAGAATGTATCTTCATCTCTTCTGAAATAATTATAAGATATTTAACATACTAATGTGTTTAATATGAAAACATGTTGTTTGTTTTTCTCTAATGGAGACTTAAAGCACATAATGCATTTACGAAATAGCAATTTTATGAACAAAAGACACAATTATCTAATGGCACGTTTTTGAATACATTTCCTTTCGTGTCAGCTTTGCTGTATTTTCAAACCCTGCATGCGATATGTACTCCATTAAAATGTTAACGAATTTTAGAAATTGTGTTGCTTGACAAGTAGTTTTTGGAATGAAGAATTACACTGAGCAATGTAATCCATACTTTACTAAAAATGAAAACTACTTTTAATTGTTAAAGATGAAAAATTAAAAGTTCCACTTAAAAAAAGTATTATTTATTTCATATTTATTTTCAGAAATATCGAACAAGAATTTTAATCCAATAAATAAATCAACTGTACAGCAGAAGATGATTAGCTCTTCTCCTGCCTTTCTTAGGATTTCTTTTGACACTGCCATAGAGACTGAAGGCAAATGAATATAAGTTTTGTTTCTAAACGACGTTGCGATAGTATATTATTTTGTTGTTGAACTTCATTATTACATAACTCATTTGAACCAGACGATAGTAGCAAATTTAATTTGCATGTTGAATTAATACCCTCTTTTGACATTGGCATAAAGATTGCAGACAAGGGAATATAAATGCACTAGAACTATTCTTAAGAAAGTGGGCATCCGAAAATAAAAATGCTTTTGAAATTATTTAACGTTTTAAGACCATGCATTTTATCTATAATTTACTATAGTTTAGTAAGATAGTATAATAACTATCTTAGTATACTATCTTATTATAATTTAGTATAGTATAAATTTAGTTTGCATGTTAAATAAATGCACTCTTTTGAGACTAGCATAGGGAATGAAGGTAAGGGAATATAAATCCTATTTCTAAACAATGTTGTAATAGTATATTGTCTTATTGCTGAACATCATAATAACAAAATTCGTTTAAAACAGATGATAGTAGGAAATTTAGTTTGCTTGTGAAATGAATGCTTTCTTTGGCACTGGCATTGGGGCTGCAGCTAAGGGGATATAAATACACTAGCACTAATCTTAAGAAAGAAAGCATACAAAACACAAAAATGCTTCTGTAATTATTTCACATTTTAAGATCAAATATTATGTGGAATTATCAAGTATGTATGGGACGATTGAAATCATTTTAATCTTGATTTCATTTATCTTTAGCTATTTCATATAGCGGCATCGCTCAAAATTAATATTTATTTATGTATAATATTCTTATTTTAAAAATTAAATGTATATAATATATACAGTCTTTTTTATCCTCGAGGCCGTTTTAGCGCGAACAAAGCAGCATTTTGATACCTTTTTGTTAGGCGTTTTGTTTGAATTCCTTACCTCCAACTTAAAAAGATTACACACACATTTTAGCGTATAAAACTTTTATATTCACGCACTTTATTAATCTTTAAACCTACACGTGGTATTTCAAATTTAGTTTTTTTTATTTTTTTATTTTTAAAGAAGAATGATAGTTATCGCCACGCATCGAATTTTCGAACCAGATAAAGCTGTCACCTCTCGAGTTGCGGCATTAAATCATGTGCCGAGTGAGAGTCGCCTTTCGTGGACAAAGCATGAATACACAACATGGCTGGATTGAGGCCTCAGATCTTGATCACATATAATCTATTAAATTTGTATGGTATCTCAATCCTTTTCTTTCTTTCAATTCTTTTAGACTCAATTAAATAACTATCTTAATCCAATTTTAAAACATAACATGAAAACTTCAAAAAAATAGTGAAAGATTAGATCATAGTCTTGCTGCTACTGTAATTCAAAATCATCTGTGTTAAATTTTCAAATTAATAGTTTTTTTTAAAAAATGACCCTGAAAGTACAACACTGCATTGATTACATTTTAAATATTAAGATGGTATTAAATCATTCCTTGTATGGTAATTTCTTTTGAAATTATTGCAGATAAATAAAAATTTCTAATTAAATGAATATTTAAATATCTTCGACTAAAATATTGACGGTATTCTTTCTTTTGATTTAATGAATATGGGGAAATTAAGTTGCCACCTATCCTATCGCTTAGAAGGAGAGGAAGCTATGCATGTGTACAAGTTCTAGAATCATTTAAATTAAAATAAACCGCTACCTAGCCATGATTATAGGTAATCTGATAAAATATCTCTTTTGAAACGCCGATTCGCATAAAAATATTAATTTTGAAGTTTAAAAAATTTCCCAATTAATTTCCCTGTTTTTCTTCACATTAAAACTTAATCAGTGAACAACCAAGTTGCAGAGGGATGGCAGAAGATAAAAATGCTTCAGTTGCCACTGATATCCCAAAATTCATTTGGATGCTTATAATGCTTTGTTGGTCACATTCGCTGGATCAAAGTCCTTAAAAGACTGTGCAACTTCTTTGATTAACAACAAAAATTGGTAATTGCGATTTCAAAAGTTATCCACTATTTGAATAAATAATTATATCCTTCCTGAAGTACGATATCATATCCCATAATGAAATCAGTTGAATTTTAAAGGTTAGTGTAAAAGGCTTACATGAAGAAATGGTTGATGTAAGGGGATGACAAACTGCACTCAAATTTATGTTAGCTGTTACTGGAGAAACTAAAAATTAGGAATTGTTTCATAGTGCAATCCTTGAAAGAAACAATTTTTTTAATGTTCTACGACTTAATATTACTATATACAGAACATCTATTCGAATCTATGTTCAATGGAAGTTCGACAGATTGGCAATTGAAGAGAGAATCCAATTCTTATAATAAAAAATTTCTCCACAATACAGGGCTATTATAAATAAATATCCCAACTTTGCAGAGTTATTAAAAGAAAAGGAAAGGAAATAAAGTGTAATTTTTGATTGAAAACAGCATTACAAGTAGCCATGGAAAAGTAAATTTAACACAGTCATAAATATTCATTACAAGCCCCATCTAAAAGAACTATTAAGAAAAGATAACTCGTGCCCTATTTTTTCAGCATCCGATATGATGCTTTGAAAGCCTGTCGAGTGGTATGTTTTAAGTTCAGCGTCTGTAGGTGGTGATGAAATAGATGTTAAATGTAGTCCAATAAAATAAAAATTCTAATATTTCAATACAAGCATATATACATATGCTCGAAGCTTCACATCAGGCAAACAAAAAAAATGCAAGACTAGTTATAAGTATCAAATGCGAGTCAACATAAGTGTCGAATTTAATCTTTCAACATTCAGTTATTTTTGATGAACAAACTATTGAATATTTTCATTCAATAACCTTCCAAAGTTAGAATATTTATGATCGCTTTGTAGTAATTGTAGAAAAGATCCTATTTGAAAACTAGTACAAAAAGAAGTTCGGGCTTGAATTGGCGATACATACAAGTATTTATTCTTCCTTCATTAGAATTCTTTATCTAAATAAAATTAAGTAATTTTATTGTGGAAGTTGCTATTCAAACGAAAAAATAAAGATTGGAACTTCAGAGTAAAAAGATGCAATTCACAACTTGCACGTTTTAAAAGATTCAGTTAATGATCTCAAATATGTATTCACTTGCGATTATAGAAAGGAAGATGAAAGGAATAACGATGTTTTATTTTATAGATTGGAATCAAGATGAATTAAAATAACATAACGTTAGATGATATTCTAAGAGGAAATTTGAATTTCTATTTGCCTTCGAACTCGCGCAATTCTACTTTGTTTGCGGAAAATTACCATTCTCAAGCATTTTTTTCATTCAATTCCAGAAAAATGAATTTAGAGAGATTTATATTTCAATATAAATCCCATGACTTTAAAAATAGACTAGAAACAAGTTTCATTAAATCTAGAAATGTACACATTAAATTGTCTTGCTCAAATGAGTAAAAATTGCTTTTACTGCTGTGTGCAACTGAAGCGAATGAAAATTCAGTACATAAATTGCTCGAGTTTAGAGTTTCCAAATTCTGCCAAATAACTCAAGCGTAATTCATAAGAAATAATTTCAAATATTTGAATACAAAATACGAAAGCTTTATTTGCTAAATTTCTATACAGATATATGCAATGCAATGGTTAACAAGATTATTGCAGCAGTGAATGTAATGCATTTAAAATAAAAATTTAGTATATACTAAAGTAAAATATCAAAAGCAATTTTACATTAACTAGGCATACATGCATTCAGGCAGTTTAAGTAAAACATTCAATTTTTATTCATATGCTCCAACTTAAAATTAAATAGCACATGTATGAATTTTTAATGAAAAACTAACATTTCCATCGATGATTAATAAAAACATAGCATGAACGGAGGGAAAAAAAATCACAACACATCTTTACAAATTACTACATAATGGATAACGGAATTTTTTTTATTTAGAATTTTTAAATGTATAATGCATATTTAAGATTTTATTAATATTTAACATTATACCATAATATTTAACATTTCATTAAATTAGGAAGAATGTTTCGTGCAAATTTTATTCAGTAGAAACTTATAATTCAAAATTCCTAACTTTCCCCTAATCATAATTGGAAAACGAAAATTAAAAATTAAACTATACCATTTACCATTCATTTCATCCATTCGCTATTCTAGAAATAAAACGATATTCCGACAATCTATCCCCATACAATTTCTCTTAAAAAAGCATTCTGATCACCATGGTGATCAGGCACGGTGATCAAATGCTTTTGAAGAGGACAAGAATATTTCCATTGGTTGGCCGGCCGAACCAGTCAAAATATCCTTTGTCCGCGGATAAAGATTTACAGAAAATTTAGAGCCAAAATGTAAAATATATTTAAAATTCACGATTTAAAATTTTCTATTGATATTGCTAAATTTTATTTTAAATTTAATAAAAAGATTAGTTTTTAAAAATATTTATAAATGGATGCAATGAATAGACAAAGGTAAAATCTCTGAAACTTAAACTAAATTAATTCTTTGCATATATTTTTAAAATTTTAACTTAAGAACAATTAAAGGCTAGAAATTAAGATGAAGATAATGCATGCAAAATAAATCTTGCAATATAAAAATTGTTCTCAAACATTCAAATTAGAAATTTGTTTAAAGACATTTCATATTCAATTAATACTTCTATGCAATTATAATTTATTTTTCAAAACTCGGGATTCTTTCATGTGTTCCAATACAAGATAACTGCAATATTTTCAACCTTATTTCAAACGATTAGAAAAACCAATATATTTGTTAACAATGCATCTTCCTACATCGTATACATAAGACAGAAACATTTTTCCTTTAAGGAATATTCCATACATTAATCAAACACAAGTACATATTAAACGCCACATATTAATAAACTTGTAGATTGAAGCTCTGATTATCGAGATTTCGAGATTGATAACTAAGGGAAATTTAATGAAATTCATTTACATAATTGATACTAGCATTACAGAGATCAAAATCCAAATTTCGTTATAGATACAGGAATGAAACACCTATTCGAATATGAAGGATTCTTTTATAATCGTCATTCAAAATCACAAAATGAAGATTTAGAAATAAACAAGGTCAAGAAATGGCTTCAGTTACAACGAAGTGGTTCAGTTTTCTTTATAAAATTGGTTTGTAAATGGAAAGAAATTCTGCCGATATAATAGAAAGATTACAGTAATGAAAATCCAAGATTTTTAAAGTTGTATAGTGGCAATCTGTCATGTCAAACAATTCTTATCAAATTTAGTAATAACAAATATGTTCTCAAATGCAATTTATATTATTATTTGCGAAAATTAAATCTAGGTTTTGTTACAAATTTGTTATACCGCTGTTTTTATAATATCCGTTTCTTCCATTGAGTCAATTAGTTCCGTTTGAAATTTGCTTCTGAACATATTGATAATATAAAAATTCAAATATAGTCTTCGTCCGTAATTGAACTGTGCAGCATCCGCACTCCAATATGCGCTTGATGAAGGGTCCAGGTATTGTCTTATTCCAGGATCACATCGACGAAGGCGTATTCTTAACAGACACCTGAAGGGAATATTAAATATTTTAAATCAATTCAATTTCAATACCAATTCCATTGAATGTCAAATATCATTAATATTTCTCATAAAGTGTAATCCAAGAATATGATTATAGTTGAATAAATTGCCTATTTAATCTTTTTAAAGTTCATACCAAGAATTAAATCCTAATAAAGCTATTTGCACTATTTTAATTGCACTTTTAGAATTTATCTAAATATTTAAGTTATTTATCATAGTAAAAAGCCTTTTCCTGAAAGTTTCGAGTATGTATTATTTAAGATAAACTGTGATGACTAATAACTTTGCTTAATGAAGGATTAATAAACGTTTCTTCGCCAACCACCCTTAAAATACTCTCCAAATGGACGTCTTATATACAGATACAATGAAATGTCGCTTGAAAAGCATTTAGTTTTCATTCTGTGGGCAGAAACCAAAATATTGGGATTTTCACATTAGACTCTTGAAAAAACAATGTAATTAATGCCCTTACCAAGATAATATATTATTAAAAATAAGGAATCATTGAGAAGAGGAAATTGAAAGCCAATAGCAAATAATTTTATGATCCTTGAAAATAAGTTAATCCGGAAATAAAAAGATTTAAAAGAAACGCAATTACCCAACATTTCACGTTCTGTCACTGTACGTGAAGCGGCTTATAGCAGAGCAACATTTTAGTGGTGAGGAGGACTTGCAGAAGGCTGTCACATGGTAGATTCATTCTCAATAGACCGATTTCTACAGACACTATAGTTGCAGAAGTTGATCTCGGAATGGCAAGCGTTTCAAATTCGACGATTCCCATATTGAGAAATAACTGGATATGCTGCTTCTGTTTTGCTGGATATTTACAGATGATTGTGGTTTGTCTCCTTGCAGCTTACTGGAAATTTGCCTTCTACAAGAATAAAAATGATTAGAAAATGTCATGTTCATGCTATTTAATTTGATTAAGAATTCGAATGTATACTTAGATTTCCCAATATTTTTACGTCATCAGTAGTGAGTATTTCATAGCATCCAGCTTAGTTGATGTCAGATCAGAGCATGTGTGGAGCCAAGAAAGCAGTATCTTCTGGTGATAAGTGATAAACCTGTAGTCAGCAAAAGATCATGACTATAGATCAAAACCTATTCGGAATTATGTTTAAAAAATATTAAGTTATAAGAGGTAATAAGTCAAATTATAAACCTATTTTACATTCGTAAAGTAGGTTATTTAATGATCAAATGTATGAATGAATATATCCTATATTCATTTCCGTATGACAATTACCGAAATTCTTGCAACATGCCGATATCGCTTCAGAATCATTCAGGTAACTTTCTTCTGTTGAGAAATAGCTGGAAAGCCCGCTTCTGTCTTAATAGAAGCTTCCACATAAATTATATGTAGTTTGCCTCCGCATGGCTTCAGAAAACTTGCTTTCTAGAAAAAAATATTTGAAAATGCCATGGCGTTTCGATTATTTCAAGTAATTAATAAGATTATGCATTGATTGTATTTCAAATAATTCAGTAACTGAAATTTAGCAATGCAAGTATATAGTCATTTTTGGCGACTATTTTATAATATGCAGCATAAATGGCGTCAATTCCAAAGCTATATGGAATCACGAAATCCTTATTACTTCATGGATGGATAACATGTCTTGATTCAGAAAAAGACATTTAATATAAGCAGTAGGTACTCCAAATTTTATATATCTATAAAAGCAAAATGATGTACATTGATTATTAAATTGCAACTTTACCAAATTCTATCTATATTTTGGTACGACTATTATCAGTTCTTGCAACTTACCGTTATCTCTACGATACCATTCCGAGAAAATAAATTTCTCGATCACCCAGATTGCTGGTAGAGAATTTGTCAGAAACTGAAGTAGTCGCTACAAATGAACATTGAAATATCGTCATTAAGAATTTTATTTAATCAGGTGTACATGCATTGACATAATTAAAAATAAAAAAAGCAAAGTACACAAGAATTCATTTCTTTTGAAGCTATCAAACGCTGGCAGCATTTTAAATATATTTGTAAAAAGATCTAAACTTGTTATTGATCATACTAATGTGTTGGTTCGAGAATCTTTCGTGAGCTATGCAAATGTTTAAAAACATAAGTTTTGCATTCAATTAAAATACAGTCGATAACTGTCTAATGAAGATCGCTGTACAGTTTCTCCACCAATCTTCATTAAATGCTCTTCAAATAAAAGCCATCATAAAGCGATAAAATTAAATTTCGTTTGAAAAACATTCATTTATTTTATGTAAGAATCCAACTGAAATTTTGTTCATTGAGGTATTGAGACACTCGGGAAAGCGTTTTATACTTATTAGTTGCATATATATTATATATAATTAGGAGTAATAGGATTAAAAATGGATTTTTTACAAATTAACAGTAAAATGCTTATTCAGAAAATCAGATCCTCTATATCCAAAAGCTTTATGAAACAAAATTACCTGGAAATATTTCTTGTTCTATTTCTGCACATTAAAAAGGTTTCTGGCCTGGCAACATTTTACTTGTGACGAGGAGACATGCAAAAGGCTGTCGCATGTTGATTCCATGCTCTGGCGATTGATTTGTTCGGTCCCTCTACTCACGAAAGATGATCTCGGGATGGCACGCGCTTCAGTTCCTCTGCTTTTCTATTTTCAGAAATAGCTAGAAATTATGCATCCGTTTTAATAGATGTTGACGAGTAATTATGGTTTGCCTCCTTGCAGTTCAATGTTTTCTGGAAAATCAAATAAAATGGTTAGAGAATGTCATTTTTGTGATTTCAATATTATAAATAAGAAACGAAAGGATACTTGATTTTCCAACATTTCAATGTCATCTGCAGTGAGCATTTCACAACATACATCGCAATAGATGTCGGTTCATAATAAGTGTGGTAACGGAGACAGCAATCTCACTTTTAGTGTAAATGGGGACCCTTTATTGAACAAAAGGTTACTATGCATCAAAATCTAATCCAACCTACATATAAATATTATAAAAAATACAAAGTTTAATTATATAATAACCTACTTCACATTCGTCAAGTTATTTAATAATGAAATGAATAATTATATTCTATATTCATTTTGATATGATAATTATCAAAATTCTTGCAACTTACCTCAATTATTCCGAAGGATATCAGTAACACTAACCAAGTCTTATTACGTTGATAAATAATTGTAAATTCTGCTTCTGTTTTGATAGATAGTTTCAAGTAGTAATGGTTTGCTTCCTAATTTAAGAGAAATTTTTTAGAAAAATATTTGTGAATACCATGGTCTTTTGGTTATTTCAGATAATTAATATAACTATTAATTCAGAAACTAACTATATACATGCGTTGCCAAAATGGGTCATTTTAGTGAGTATTCCATCACATTCAGCAAGAATGCCGTCAATTTTGGACATATGTGGAATCTCGAAAGTTAATTACTTCATGGGTGGATAGTACGTCTTTATTCAGAAAAACAAGTTTAATATAGACAGCATGTGTTCCAATTTGTATATACCTATAAAAATATAAAGTGTACATTGTTAGCTACAATTTAATAGTTAAAACCTCTATTTTGGCATGACAATTATAAATTTTTGTAGCTTATATTTATCTCTTCGATACTATATTGAGAAGAAGTTTCCATATCATCCAGATTGCTGCCGAATATGTGTCAGATATTGAAGAGTCACTCTACAAATGGACATGGGCACATCTCCAATAAGAACAGAAATCTTATTCCATTATTTAAATCGGATATACATGCAATAAACACAATAACATTTTTTGGAAGTTAACAGCAATTTAATTCCCAATTGATAATCAAACTACTCTCAGTATTTTAAATGCATTTGTAACATGTTAAAATAGTTTTATTTATCCTAGTGTTAGTTTCTCAATCTTACGAAGGGTATGCAAGCGTATTATTTTAATGACAAATGTTGCCATCAATTTATTAATCCTCCTTTTAACAATCATTGATTATACTGAAGATTACAGTACAGTTTTCCCTCCGAGCGCCATCAAATATCCTCCAAATAGAAACCAGCGTATAGTGATAAAATGAAGTTACGCTTGAAAAACATTCAATTTTCATTCTGTCAGACGACAGTTGAACTGTTGTGGTTTGACATATTTAGACGTTATAAAAACACTGCTTTGTGATCATAATGACCTACATATACACATCTCATTAGGACTAATATAGGATTGGAGATATTTTTTTTCAAACCAATAGTAAAATATTTCATTCATCCAGAAAAATTCTAGGAAAGGCAAAGACTTTAAAGAAAGAAATTTACCTGGAAAAATTTCTTGTCCTCTTTTAGCACTTCAAATGGTTCCATCCAAGGTAGGCAACATTTTCCTGGTGAAGACATTCAGAAGGCCTTTGCATGCTGGCTCCATTTTCATGCGATTCATTTATTTTATTCTTGCATTTGCAGAAGTTGATCTCAGAATGGCAAGAGATTAAATTTCAGATATTTACGTTGAGAAGTAGCTGGAAATGTTACATCCGTTTTGATAGACGTTTCCAGGTAATTGTGATTTGCAACTTTATTAGCTTATGGGAACCTGCTTTCTAGAAAAATAGAACGATTAGAGAATGTCGTTTTTTGAAATTTTAGTATTATAATTAAGAAGCCTACTATACTTGTATTTCAATATGTTGATCATCTGTAGTGAGTATTTCTCAGCATCCAATATACTTGATGTCGGTTCAGTTCATGGGGGGGGGGGGACCAAGGAACCCGTTTTCATGGCGATTGGTATTCAGCAAAAAGGTCATTACTATAGGTCGTCAATTTTCTAACCTATGCATACTTAATGTGCACATTAGTAATGTTGCAATTTAATTATCGGATTGAATGCTTATATTCTATAATCTGGCATGATAATTGTCAAAATTCGTTTAACTTACCGTTATCTTCTATAGCATTCTGAGAAAGTTTCCTAATCGTCCAATTGCAAGTAGAGAGAATTTGTGACAAACCGAAACAGCAGTCATTCCATAGACTAAGATTGAGGGATGTGTCATTGTTCCTATTATTAGCATCTAATGTATTCGACAATAAATTCACATAATTCGACAGAAACCTTCCGGTATAAGTGAAACATTTTAAGTTTAAGGTAACTCCAAGTTTGTTATATTTACTCGCCTAATTCACCTTTTGCTTGTACCAGCTACTAGTAAACAGAAAAGTCGTAATGATGCTCTCTGTTGCAGCAGATAATACCAAGTATCGCCTATGTAATTGTGGCAATGTCACCGCTAAAAGGCCGCTTCTGCTAAATATCCAGACATTACGAACACTTCTTCCGTACTCAATCAGCATATCAAAAGTATAGATTTCTACAGAATTCTGAAAACTTGGAAACGATTCAAGAAATTACGTTAATCTTTCCAATACGGCATCTATTCAAGCTATGGTGGCGAATCTTACGAAATCAATTTCGGTTAGAATTTTTGAACTATAGTTTTTAAGCCGAATTTATTCTTATGAAATCGTCTGCTCATTTTTAAGGCGACTGTTTCTATCGTTAATAAGTTAAAAAAATACAAAATTTTATAACTTATTCACTCAGTTTGTTATGAACAAGTTTACTCTTAAATAAAATATATTCAAGACAACAATATTTTCCTCAAGTTTTTTTAGCGTATCTATTCCTTCTCATAATGCGTTTAGCATATCTAAATAGAAAACTATAAAGATTGATTCAAAATTGTTCAAATCGTTCAATTGAAATGAATAATTTCATTTTGAAACACTTAATTTATCCCGAATGCTTCATCCAACACATTTCTTAAAATTCAATCCTAGCTCTATTTTTGCCGATTTCTCCAGATCATTCAATTGCAATTTAAATATGTTCATATTAAAAATAAATTTGCATTTAAATTTTTTTGTTTACTTGCAACATGAAAAATAAAAACAAAATAAGTTCAAAACTAGCGAAATATTTCATCAAGTAGGCTGAACTATTTTATTAAAAAGATAGTCGCATCTTAAATATTTGTACATTTTTTTATGGCAGATTGAGATAGAATAGAGCCAGACTCTGAGATAACGGATGAATTGTTACTTCAACTATAAGAATGATGAATAGGATGATTCAATTGCATGGAATAGCAAAACATTGAGGCTGACTGGATTAAAACTTACATTATAGGCAGTAGAGGGAAATTCTCTCCGAGAGTAAAAGAAAGACCAGAAAGTGCGAATGACTTCAGAACATTTCGAAAAAATTGTATAGAAATAGGTCATGGAAATGCAATTAGTAAATTTCTGAATATTAAAAATTCCTAATTAATTTTTGAAGGAAATAAAACATTAACTTTTTAATTAAAGATTTAGAAGTTTTGAAATGAATCTATGGTTAATTCTTAATCAACTACCCTTTTTATAAGGTCTGGTTAAGCAAACGTATTCGAAGAAATTAGATATTTAAAGATTCCTATTAGACATTTCATAGAATTTAAATTTAAAAGTTGGGAAGGATTTTTTTTATTAAGCTCTACCACGAAGAAAATATAAGGAATATCACCAGTAAAGTCGCAAGAATTTTATAAAAATTTTATTTTATTCAATCCACTGAAGGATTAAGTGCTGTGTGTGTTCTTCTCATACTATAAAGAAATTTCGAATTATCCGTCGGAATCAAAATGAATTACGAAAGTTGACTAATATGATTCCAATTCAGATTGATTCTATGAAACACCGTCACAAAAAGGACCTCGACAATTAAATCTATTTAATTAAAAACTTCCTCACAGTTTCCAAAACCTATAAATTAGTGAAATTCAAATACAAAAGTGCGTTTAATATTAACAAAAGTAAAATTTTTATTATTTAAAATTCAGTTAATTTTAAAACTGAGTAGACATTCTGTTCTTCCATTATTCCCAATGGCTACTGGCGTTTTCAATTCTTAACCGATGCCCCATTGTTTCGTCCTTTTTTCCTTCCAAGACCAAAATATTCTTCACGAAGATTAATTTTCTAAGTTGCTTTCCTTTAAAATTCTAATTTCCAGAAATTAATTCAATAATTCTTACAAAATCTCGCACACAAATTTCCTACACCGCCTCCATACGACGACTCCACAGTCTCGTACACACGATTCCACATTTCTCGCACTCATTACCCACGCCACCAAACAACGACACGATTCCACAGTTCTGGCACTCATTACCCACGCCACCAAACAACGACACGATTCCACAGTTCTCCCACTCATTACCCACGCCACCAAACAACGACACGATTCCACAGTTTTCCCACTCATTACCCACGCCACCAAACAACGACACGATTCCACAGTTCTCCCACTCATTACCCACGCCACCAAACAACGACACGATTCCACAGTTCTCGCACTCATTACCCACGCCACCAAACAACGACACGATTCCACAGTTCTCGCACTCATTACCCACGCCACCAAACAACGACACGATTCCACAGTTCTCGCACTCATTACCCACGCCACCAAACAACGACACGATTCCACAGTTCTCGCACTCATTACCCACGCCACCAAACAACGACACGATTCCACAGTTCTCGCACTCATTACCCACGCCACCAAACAACGACACGATTCCACAGTTCTCGCACTCATTACCCACGCCACCAAACAACGACACGATTCCACAGTTCTCGCACTCATTACCCACGCCACCAAACAACGACACGATTCCACAGTTCTCGCACTCGTTACCCACGCCACCAAACCCGACACGATTCCACAGCTCACGCACACCCAACAAAAAGCTCAGAATCCTCGCATTCATCACCTAAGCCACCAAACCTAACACGATTTCACATTTCTCACGCCGGCACCCCCACACAACCAGTCCTCGGCTTTCACATGCATTTCTCACTCATAATTGCATACAATATCCAATTACGCGATAAGCGATTATCAGACATTTTTGCTACCAGGCCCACACCACAACTTTTGAGTATGAGCAATTAATCCACAGCGCTTTCGCACCACATTACAATAGAGTCGGGACTAGCATTGTACTTGCCTACTATGATCTCGCACGGTTTCTGTTTCACATACAACTATCTCTTAAGTATATTGATTTAACTCCATCCATCGCATGTCAATATATATCAATGCAATATTTCCCATTCACATAATGCACCTCTCAATCTGAGGATAAAATGCATCCTACAGCCCAAGTTCGAAAAATATTTCTATGAACATTTTATGCCCAAATCGATTACATAAAATGTTCAAAAACCAAGGGTCGATATTCCTAGTTTTGATGAGATATCGAGTTAAAGCAGGCTAATAGTAATGCAGGATTTGCGATTTATTCAACAGCCATAATTTTGTAGATTCCATGCAAAAACTTCCAACATTCTGCTTAACTCACCAATTTATAAATTTAAAACATTCCCATAATCGGGACAAATACTGACAGCTGTCAAAACCGGGTCATGCACTTTGATAGCTTCGTTGGTTACAATAAAGGTGCATTCTGAAAAGGTGGATTACGTTTAATTTGTATCAAGTCTAAATACGATTTCTAAATGTGAAAGCGATATTTGGATGCACGAATCTAGTTTTATTGCATCTTTAGTTTCTATGATTTGATATTAAAAAATTACCAAAAAGTGAATACAAGATCAAATATATTTTCTCTAAATTTCAACAAATTAAGTTTATAGTTAATCTAAAGGAGCTGATTTCAAATCAGACACTGTTAAATTGAAATACACTTCGATTGAAATGTTAAATTGCTCATGTAATAGCATATAAAATTGGCCGTTTGGATACATAAAGATAGATATTCATTAAGTCAGCAGTAAGTATACGGCACTAGTAAAATATAGAATGTTAATATAATATAGATTTGTTCGATTAATGGGAACCAATACGTAGGACTTTAAACCATTTCACATATAAGAAGACTCACATGCACATCGAATGAATTTTTAACTCAGAGTTTACAGGCAGAATTGATAACCGAATAAAAAATTCTGAACAATTTCTCGATAAAAAATTAATTGATGAGCCAAACATTTATTTTGAATGCATAACTGCGATGCACGAAAGATACTTCGTTGAACATCAAACATTTGTAAACGAATTTCTGCATTTTTCAGAAGAGTTCTAAATAATGTTATCCATCATTTGGAGTTACAATGGAAGCAATCATTTCAAAAATATATTAGCAGCCAAAAATGTTGATTATATTAAATATCATTTCTAATGTGCAGATTTTGATAATCCAATTTTTATCATTTTAATCGATACATTTTAAACTTGGTATAAATCACAAGTTTACGATATCATAGCACCTTTTGAATCTTTGTCCATAATTTGTAAAGACTTCGGGTTCCAAGGTTACGCTTGATGAAACTTCAGAATCGTCCAGTTTTGTTGCAATCACTTCGGTCTAAACATTTTAAAAGACACCTAAAATGAGAAAAAAAAAATTAAAATAGAATACATCTATCAATGATATGAAATAGTAGAGAAAAGAGCTTTAGATTCAGGAAAACAAGTTGCTCAAGAATTTTTAAAGATCATAAAATTATGAAACCATTTTTCCCACTGGATCTTGAGTGGTGCAATCTATTAACCCTTCGCTCACAATGTTTGACAAGTTCCTCTATTAACAGTATTTAGAATTTAAAACAAAAATGTTCTCCAAACGGACTTTATAATAAAAAAAAAAATGAAGCTTTGCATTAAAAAAAATACGATTTTAGTTATGGATTGTTATATTTTAACTTTTATTTATTATAAATTTACAAGTGAGAAATTATAGTAACAAAATAATTTTAATGGAATGCGTGATAACTAGTTATTACGCAAACGAAATATGAAAAATTACACATTTTGAATTACTAAGAGTAATATGTGATTTCTACAGAGAGAAAGTTTTATAGATTGCTCCATTCTCAAGGAGTCGATATCTATATAAAGAAGTCGATCTCCGAGTATGACAAGAATTTCAATTCCGATTGATCTTGTGCCTAATTGTAACGTAAAATGCTGCATCCATTTTAATAAAGTATTTTTTAGCTTCATTACTTTATTAGACCTTCGGGAAATTTGCTGTTTTGAACGAACAAAATAAATTTGTATCCAAATATCCATGTTGTTTTAGAAAATTTACAATTCAAAAACTTACCATGCCCTTGAATTCCTGATGTTTTGATGTCATTGACAGATAATTACGCACATTCAACATCCTTAGTGTAAATTGCCGAGGTACGCAGAACCAAGAAAACAGTTGTCCTTGTGGTGGACGAAAAGTCTTCATTCAGTAAGATGCACTTGTATAGGTCCCAAGTTATTCAATCTATGAATATAATAAAACTAATATTTTTAAGTTTAAATTACGCATGAATGAAGACAAATGATTATACCCTGTCTTCATTTCAGTATAACAATCACCAAAATTCTCGAACGCCGTTATTCGTTTCAGTACCATTCTGAGAAAATGTCCTGATCAACAAAATTATTACAATTGACTTGTCAGGAGCTGATTAGTCACTCTACAGAGGGAAAATGGCGATTTACTTTTATGTAAATATCATTACAATGTATCGTCTACAATGTTGCTACTTTACTCTCAAATGGAGGTGAATTTGCTTTATTGAATATGAACGTTGAATTTCACTTGATTTAAAAGAATTGAATCCCAGAAGCTTTCTGCTGTTAGTAAAACCGTGTAAAGGGAAGGTAACTTCACGTTCCTATGGACATTACACAACTTGGTTAAATTCATTGTTTTGGCGTTTAAAAGTAATTTTAGAGGAGCATGTTCAAGGTAGAGAGCCCAAGTATTCCTCAAAAACTGTCCTCGTCGTCTTTGTCCATTAGTAGAAGACAACTTAAGAAACAATCGTAGTTTTTCATCTACCGCACTAAATCATATATAGTCTATACAGTTTGGGTTTCTAAACAGTGAGACGATTTGCGAGACTAAACAGTGAAAATGCGAGTATTTCTCCCGTTCTCAATCAACGTACCAGATGTTGAGATACGAATGCATTTTAAAAAGGTTTTAAAACTTAATAAGAGAATTGTCAGAAGTGATGAATTTCCAAATGAGTAAGAATGCCTGCATAATAAGAAAAGAGAAATATACTAGAACTTAAACATCTCTTCAATAAAATTATTTAAAAAAATTACAGGCGAATTAAAAATTTTAATTATCCTATACATAATTTTTAAAATTTAATCTTATTCATCGTCCTAGTTAAAATTGCTGATTTTTTTAGACCCATTTAAAGAAGTTCGTGAAAGCAGAAAATATCCCATGTCCATTTTGTTTACTGAGAAAGAATCTGGTTTCAAATGTAGGTAAGTAAATAGAATTGCAGTTCTTTTCAAAAGACATGCTTTTGCTCCATAACTATATTTCTCCAACTATTGATTTAATACCCTCTCCTGTTGAATCAAGATTCGTGAATTTTATTCATGTTGTACTCAAATGTATCACTTGCATCCTTTTAATAAGTCGAATTCAAAATTTGAGCAAAATCGAGTGAAGAAAGTTGTAGACCATATCAAATTAGGGCGACCATATATTAAATCGTCTTTAATTACATTTTGAACTTGATACTCAACTACCAGGTTTTACAAACTATTAACTGGATTTTGGATATTTCTCCAATTTACTTTATAAGCTACGAATTCCAGAATACGCTTGATAAAAGGTGCAAGATGATAGTCATGTCGTTATATTCACTTCTACGTGTTAGCAGGTATCTGAAAAAATTTAATATTTCAATTAGAACAAATATGAATAGATCTATGAAGAATGATAAAATGCAAAGCGCAAAATTAAATTTTGCTTTTTAAACTTGAGAAAATAATTCTAAAATAAGAATTGAAATTAAATTACATTATTTAATCAGACAAATATGCATTCAACTCCCTAGTTAAATTTTAAAAAAAATCCACTTCTCTGCTGGTAATCACACTTACTGGTGTTTAAATATATTTTTAAAACAATTTATCTAACATGTCTTGCTGAAGTGTTGGCTTCTAAATGTTTCTTGGACTGTCCAAGTATTTATTTTAATTACAAAAGTTGAAATTAAGTCAATAATCCTCCATTTAATATTCTGTTATTCTCAATATTAAATTAAAATACTCACTGCCATCTGTCGTCAGCTGTCGTTCAAATTCAGACCATCATGTAGTGACAAAATGAAATTTCGTTTGAAAAACATTCCACTTTCATTCTGTAACAGAGTAAGTGGAATTTTGTGGATTGTCATAGTTAGATGGTTGAAAAAAATTGTTTTGTGATCTTAATGAACTAGATCTACATCTCATTAGAACTAATATAGGATTTAAAAAAAGCTTTAAAAAAACAAACTATAAAATATTTCATTCGTTCAGTCAGAAAATAAGTTTGCCGAAAGTAAAAGAATCAAAATTACCTGGAAACATGTCTTATTTCAATACAGTAGAAAGTTCTTGGCAGGACAAAAGTTTCATTTTGAGAACGACGACTTGCAAAAAGCTTTCATATGCTGACTGTTTCGTAGGCGATTGATTTATTTAATCCTTACTTGTACAGAATTTGACCTCCGAATGGCACGTGCTGCAGTACCACCGATTACAGCATTGAGAAATTGCTGGATATGCTGCTTCTGTTTTGATAAAGGTTTACAAATAATAATGTTCTTCCCCTTACAGATAAGGGGAAATTTGCCTTCTATAAGACAAAAAAAAAAAAAGCGATTAAAGAATGTTATTTCTACAATTTTAGTATTATAAAAAAGGAACCGACTATACTTGGATTTAATATTTTGATGTCATCTGTAGCGAGTATTTCATAACATCCAGCTCAGTAGATGCCAGTTCAGAACACGTGTGGAACCGAGAAAGCAGTCTCACTTCTGGTGGAGTGTGGTAAGGCTTTATTCAGCAAGAGATGGCTATAGATCAAAACTTATTCCAATCTATACAATACTTAATATAAAAATAGAAAATCGGTTAAATTATTAATCTACATTACGAATGTATTAAGTTATTAAATAAAATGAATAATATCCTATAATCATTTTGGTATGACAATTATCAAAATTTTTGCAACTTACCGATATCGCTTCGGAATCAATGAGGAAACTTTCCAAGCCTTATTCTTGTGTTGAGAAATAGCTGGAAATATTGTTTTTGCTTTGATAGATGTTTCCAGGTAATTACGGATTGCCTCCGTATAGCTTAAGGAGAACTTTCTTTCTAAAAATAGATTTGAAAATGCTATGTCTGTTGGGCTATTTCAAGTAATTAAATAATTTTAAAATTTATTAATTATATTTGAAATAATTTAGGAACTGACTGCATACTTCCATTGCCAAAATAAGTAGTCATTTTTAGCTAGAGTTTCACCACATTCAGCATAAATGGGTTCGATTCAGGACATATGTGGATTCATGAAAGCCGTCTTACTTTAGGTGTAAATAGGAAGTCTTCACTCAGAAAAAGAGCAATTATATAAGCAGTAGGTTTTCCAACTTGTATATACCTATAAAAATACAAAAAATGTAAATTAAACAAAGTTACAGTTTAATAATCAAATCCTGTATTCATTTTTGTATGGCAATTATCAATTCTTACTACTTACTAATACCATTATGAGAAAATATTTGCCATCATACAGATTGCTGATAGAGAATCTGACAGAAACTGAAGTAGTCACTCTGCAAATATGACACTTACACATCGCCTATGAAAATATAAAATTTTATATTATTAAATCAGATATACTTGCATTCAACCCAAATACAATTTTTTTTTTAAGTTAACAGCAATTTAATTCTCTATTGATAATGTAACTACTCGCAGTATTTTAAATGCATTTGTAAATCTATTTTAACATGTTATTGATATTACTAAAGTGTTATTTCCTTAATGGTAGTAAGTTTATGCAAGTGTATTTTAAAGACATAAAAGGAGGATTGATAAATTAATTCAACAATCATTGATTATACTTAGGATTACAGTACTGTTTCTCCGTCAAGCGCCGTTAAACGTCCTCCAAACAGAGAGCACTATATAGTGACAAGATGAAATTTTATTCGAAAAACATTCAATTTCCTTCTGTAAGAGTGCAAATAATGTTTTCTGGATTGAAGTATTTTGACGTTAAAAACATTGCTTTGTGATCTTAATGAACATCTCATTAGGAGTAAAAAGGCTTGAAAATTGTTTAAGAAGCAATAATAAAATGTTTCATTCTCCGAGAAAATAAATTTCCGGGAAGCGAAAGACTAACAGTATTACCTGGAAACATTTCTTGTCTTGTTTTAGCACTAAGTGGTTCGTTACTTGCCTGGCAACATTTTCCTGGGGAGGACGGCTACATGCAGAAGGCTCTCACATGCTGGCTCCATTCTGTGGCGTCTGATTTATTCGGCCCTTTACAGAAATTGATGTCAGAATGGCCCGTTTTTCGATTCAGCCGATTCTTATGTTGAGAAAGAGATGGGAATGCTGCATATGTTTCGATAGATGTTTCTAAGTAATAATGTTTTCTCTCCTTATAACTTGCAACTCATTCGACTAGAAGAATAAATAAAATGATTACAGGATGTCGTGTTTTCGCAATTTTAGTATTATAATCAAGGAACTAAATGGATACTTAGATTTAATATTTTGATGCCATCTTTAGCGAACTTTTCACAGCATCCAGCGTAGTTCATGTCAGCTCGGAACACGAGAGAGAACCAAGGAAGCAATCTCACTTCTGCTGGCGAGTCGCAAGCCTTTAGTCGGCAAAAGGTTGTTAGTGTTCTAACCTATATATACTTAAGTGTCCACATTAGTAAGGTTACAATTATTTAATAATCACATTGAATGATTGTATTCTATATTTTGGCATGATAATTAACAAGATTCTTTTAACTTACCATTATCTATCATTCTGATGTAGTTTCTTGGTCATCCAAATTGCTAGTTGATAGAATTTGTGACAAAAACTGAAAAAAAGTCATTCCATAGACGAGAGTTGGGGGAGGGTACCATTGTTCCTATTAATAGCATCAAATACATTTAATAATGTATTCACATGATTCGACAGAAATGTTCTGGTGCAATGAAAGCAGTTTAAATTTAAGCAACTTCAAGTTCCTGCTATTTTCACCACCCGAGTTTACATTTATTCTCTTCCCAGCTACTATTAATGAACAGACAAACCAATGATGTTCTTCTGTAGCAAGGGACATACCAAGTATTTCCTATATAATTCTGACAGTTATCGTTGCCAAAGAGCCACTAGTATGGAATATCAAGAAATTACGAATATTTCTGTTATTCTCAATCATCATACCAGAAGAGCAGATTTACACTGAATTTTGAAAGATTTCAAATGAATTGAAACATCTTCACGCAGAATACAGTTATAAGATGAAAACTTCCCAAATCAATACGTGCTTCTACAATAAGTGAAATTCCCTGCTGTTAAAATTGGATATTTGATGCATGATTTCTTTTCAAGTAATCTTTACAGACCAATTTCTGTTAGAATTTAATTGAACTAAATTGTTTGGTTTTGAACTGGACTGGATTGTTTGAGTGTTTTTGAATTCCAGTTTTTACACTAATTTTATTCTTTGTCTTAATGGAACTCGCTGGTCTTTTTTGTAATAGACGACTTGGCTATCTGTGCAGAAATTTTATTTCCCAATGACTACATCTTGCTTATTATAAATACATTTGATTTTAAATTCGGCCTTTAAGATCAGTATTTCACTTTTTACATGTATACCCGATCCTTAAGATTTTATTTCATTACCATCGCTTAGAACTAAAGACAAACAAAAATCCATTTTTTTTTTAAATCGGCCCCAATTGTTTAATCTAATTCAATTACATTTGCAAAAATTCTCTAGCTCCTTTTGTCAACTTTATCCATTCATTCATTAAAAAATTTAAATTCGCATTCAATATTTCATCGTTAAAACTAAGATTTGATGTATTACAATTCGAAAACGGGTTATATAGAATTAAAAATATTGTTTATAAATTCGGTACGAGTAGCAATTTAAATATTTGCTAAATGTACTAAATCACTAATTTTTTGACATAGTTACTATATCAAAAACGACTTGTATGTTTTGCACCTCAAATATTCGTTTCTTATTATGGCTGATGGATTTGCGAAACTGAATCGAACTAGTCTTCAGGGAATATCAAACAAAATGTTCCTTCAACTAGGGGAATGGCAAACATATGAAAAGCCAAAACAACGAAGCAAGGCTAACTTTATTACAGGTTAGAGGAATCCATGAAATTCAAATGAAACAAATAATGATTAAAAATCACGAAGAGATTAAATATTTGGAGAAATTAAATTTGGATAAAATATGCATCATAAACACGTAACTGTAGCAGTATTGGACGACAAGAGTAGCGAGTTAGAATTCAAAAAGTAATTAAAAGTGAACATTAACACTGGGGTTCAGAGGGGATTTTGAAAATTAAATTGTTAAGAGACTGCTAATTTTTCTATTTCCATCTTCAGTAGGAGTGGTGAATGTAATGCTAAGTTAGTAATTTTCTTTTTATGAACTAGTATTTCTTATTCAGGTTCAGTCACGAAGATGATAAAATGAAACAAAAGGGGTTCTTGCCAGTCAAGCAAATTTTTTTTTATCTGAAGATGTACTTTAATTCATTCTTCCCATCATAAACTGCGAGTCGTTAAAATGCATGCCCTTTCTTTCCATATCATGAAGAAATTTAAGAATATTCTGCCATCAACATAAAATGGCATTTGATTAGACAAATCTAATCGCGAGGAATTCTATTACAAAATGAAAAGTTCAAGCTTCATTCTGGTTTGAAAGTCGAGTGCACGGTGGGAATGTGGTTACATTAACACAATTTTATCGGATAAAAATACAGAATTGGTGAGACTGCAAAAGAAAATATTCTTAAGAGATTAATAACCTCATTTTAAATCTTCGAACCGGTTAATTCCGATATATATTCTGTTTCTCATTTTACTTTTTCAATGAAACGTTTCGAACGATGTTCCTGAATTCTGACTTTCCCAGCATTAAAATATTTCCAACGAAGAAAATCGTTGTAATCAGCCTTAGATGAATGACATAAGCAATTCTTTCGCACAAAATTCTATACTTAGTTCTCTCACTTAGTATTTTACACTTCCCCCATTTTCTTTCACACTCACACACACTATCCATACAGCTATAAATCCACAATTCTCACATTTCCCACATCGCCAACATAAAAACAGTTACAATTCTCGCACCCATAAACTTATCCACGCCATCAACCCCACCACGAGTCTGCAGCTCTCTCTTTCATGCATTACCCACGCCGTCACCACCACTACGAGTCTGCAGCTCTCTCTTTCATACATTACCCACGCCGTCACCACCACTACGAATCTGCAGCTCTCTCTTTCATACATTACCCACGCCGTCACCACCACTACGAATCTGCAGCTCTCTCTTTCATACATTACCCACGCCGTCACCACCACCACTACGAATCTGCAGCTCTCTCTTTCATACATTACCCACGCCGTCACCACCACCACTACGAATCTGCAGCTCTCTCATACATTACCCACGCCGTCACCACCACCACTACGAATCTGCAGCTCTCTCTTTCATACATTACCCACGCCGTCACCACCACCACTACGAATCTGCAGCTCTCTCTTTCATACATTACCCACGCCGTCACCACCACCACTACGAATCTGCAGCTCTCTCTTTCATACATTACCCACGCCGTCACCACCACCACTACGAATCTGCAGCTCTCTCTTTCATACATTACCCACGCCGTCACCACCACCACTACGAATCTGCAGCTCTCTCTTTCATACATTACCCACGCCGTCACCACCACCACTACGAATCTGCAGCTTTCAGGTGTACATCACAATGGCTTAATTCAACATCGAACCAAACATCTAGTTGAAAATGGTACGCAAAAGCTCGTAAATTACGATCCTAGTGCTGTTTTCCCATTTAGAAAATGGAATGCCGAGTTGATGCAGGATAGTAGACACGCAATTTGCTCAAGAACATAACTGCTAAAATTCCTTACAATCACCTGTTACATTTTGTACAGCTTAGTCTACAAATTTATCAGTATTAAAAAATTTCCTCTAAACATCGTACCTAACAATTCAAAGACTGACAGCTCGTAATTTTGAGATGACTTTGCTTCTTTGATAATTCATTTTAACTCAACGAAAAGACAAATTAGACGTTGGATTAAGTATTATTTGTATCGAATAATGTAAAACTTGTTTCATATGAAGGATGAATTAGTGAATAGGAATTAAAAAATTGAACATTGATATTTCGATGCAAGAGGACTCGAGGGCACATTATGGGACATTTCCTTTACGTTATTACGGTTTTCTGTCTTAAATTACAATTAGATTATTCAAACTTCCTATAGCAGAAACGATACCAAATGCATTTTCTTAAATTTCAATCAATAAAGACTCGAAATTTAATGATAAGGGAATTGACTTCATAGCGGGAATGGTTTAAATAATATTAGAGCCGAAATGTTACGGTAGTTCATTAAGCAATAACATGTAAAGAATTTTCGAGTTCAATAATTAAGATAAATACTGCGAAAATGGCCATTAAATAGTACTAAGTAAAGAGTGCTGACATGCATACTAATAAATGTTAACATAATTTATGTTTAACTCAAACCGGAATGAATTACCTTAATTTTAATAGCATTAAAATTTCAAACCAAGAGAATGGCTGAAAGACATTTTAAAGCAATACATGACTAATTATTTCAAACAGCAAGGAAATTTTGTTTAGGTTAATGAGCGGCAATTTAAATATGCCTAATAGATAGCATGTATGGAATGGTTAAGTTCAATTCTTTACCTATCGTTAGTATTAAACAACTAACCAACGCCTTATAAAACGATAGAAAATTAGAATTCCAACGATACTTTCTTATATTCATTTGCCTCATCTAGAGTATTAGAGAGAAATTTACTTAAGAATTAGTCAAAAGTTAATTTCAATACTACTGTCATTTCCGAAAGCAAATCAAAAGTTTTTTTTTTTAATTTCTTGCCAATAATAATTGCTATGGTTTCATTATCATTCATATGTCATCTATAGTTTTACAAATATATTCTTAAGTATTTAACAGTTTTAAATATATATTCAAGAATTTTATTTCTCCATCTATAATGCAAAAATTTAAGACTTCATTATTTAGGTGGTTTTTCATATGCTTACCATTTACTTTGTTCGAAAAACATTTTATCTTTCATCCTAAAAAAAATTTCTTTGATTCAAACATCAAATATATATATTTTTAGGTGCAATTCATACAGTCGCCTTTTGAAAAAGTAATTGAATCTACCCGCAGAATAAACAAAATTTTTTTTCAAGAACTTAATTTATGTAATCCGTGATTTTCCATAACAATTCGCAAGCAAAAATTTGAAAAGCAGCACGCACACTGAATGTCATGAATAAATCGATTCTATTTGAATAAATTGAAGCCATAAAAAGGCTGGATTCCGTGGAAACAAAGTATTGTAAATAAGTTAGATAGGAAACTTCAGATGAATTAGACATATCCCGAAATGAAGTGACAGAACTTTATTAAAGTTCTTAGAAGAATATTATAATCAATACTAATTAAATGAGCTAGTTCACTAATCAAATATTGGCAATGGACTTTACTTCTGAACCAAGAATATAAATAAAAAATTCCAACTTAATTTTAGATTTATTCTGAAAAATCTACCACCACGATTTAAATATTGATATTAGTAAAATGCTTTTTAATTTCTAGGGAATTTCACTTATCGCAGAGTTAACTGCCTCTACGATTTCAATTTCATAACTAGACTCAGTTTTCCATTTAAGAATTAGTAACTTATTGGAATGAAGAATCTGAGCCTCTGGTTTCTGAATGAGCAAGGAAGAAGTATTCTAATCATCAAATATCCTACAGAGGTAGTTTCCGGACAGCTAGATACCACAATTATATAGACATATACCTGGTTAGTTCAATACAACAGAAGGAAATCCACATGAAAATACTTTCCTCCGTTAACCATAAGTGACATGGCTTGTAGAAATAGTGATTAGTATTACTTTTTGATGTCAGCTTGAACTGGAACAGGATTTTCAATTCCAAACTTGGAAGAATGCCACTTGCTGGAACGATGGTTTCAACTTATGCACGATTCATCACATAGCAAGTGTTGGACATAATGATGCAGATGCCGCTTCTACTTTCGAATACAAATTATCGTAAGCAGAAGAGCTGTCAAAGATTATGGTTAATCGTTGCGCAGATAATTAATGGTCAATATTTGAGTTAACACAACATTTAAAAAATGATTTAAGGAAATTTGAAAAATATTTTAATTTAATTATAAGAATATATTAAGTATCCGTATGTACAGAAGTACAAACAATTGCTTTGAATGAGAAAAATCTGGAATTTTAACAATTATGAATCATATTTAACACTAACTCTTTGCAATTTTTACGATTTTTTTTATAGTTGAGCAGCAGCTTAGATGGTAAAAGTCAAGTTTAATTTGATTTAATCTTAATTTAGTTGAATTATTTAATTTTATATTAATATTCTATTTGAAAGTAGATAACGTATCTGATAAATTTGTACTGCAATCAGAATACAAAAGCGTCATACGAGCTGATGCACCTTCCTTAACCAAGTAACTTTTGCACTAATGGAAGAATGATAAATTACGAACTAAAAATAATTTCATTAATACGGGTGATTCAACAACTACTAATTGAATTCAGAACAATTAAATATTCTATATTAGAGTAAATTCACAAAGCAAACATTAGAATGTCATGAAAATATGCAAGTATTTTATTTTACAGAAATGCTCTCGAATTACATTTTACATTGTGCCATAAAAATGTGCTTACATTAACATCTTGCTAAGTCAAGAGAAAAAAATGGTCCATTGAGATAAAAGTAACAATGCAACACAGAATGGAAATTGATACATAAACGTTTTTAAAACTTCAGCTTAATAGTCTGAAGCTAAGAAAAGCATGGGTTATTGAAATAAGAAAAGCGCATATCTTGCATTGCATTGTGGTTCTCTTATGTATTCAAAGCAATATTGTTAAACTAACATACTTTCCATAAATTGCGAGGTATAATCGTGCCATTATGCACAAAACGCAACGCTATTCAGACAAGCGATTGGACCCGTCTCTATGAAGACAAATTTTACTCTTTTTAGAGGAGCAGTCTCTGACAAATAAAGTCCCCCCTCCAAAACTTTAAATGATAAATCTGAATTTTCGGGTGTATTAAAATAATTGGAAGTTAATGCCCTCAATAATTTTAGAACATTTTGCATAAAAATACAGGAACTAAAGTATTAACTTTTCGCTTATATCAATTTTATTATGAATTTTCTTTCATTTCAGTTTTTCAAATTTAATTTTAAGAAATCATAATATTTTACACTCATTAAAAAATAAATTCTTTAAGTTCATGAAGTCATTCTCTTGTTTCCACTTTTAAATCTATAAAAATGACAAACTTTGGATAGGCATCAAAGAATAACTTTTACATTTATTGAAAACGGGCTGGTTTTTCTGTAAAATTACTGCATAGAAGGCAATGACTGAGGTAACACGACTAGACGAAGACAATACAGACGATTCAATTCCGAAATACTGTGATACAATTTTTTGAATAAAGGTTCAAAATTTTAAGAGAGTTTTTCCCAAAACAATGAGGCAAATAATCATTAGGGATTGAAAGTGTTTGAAATGAATAAAGCAAATTAAAAAATACAACTTCAGGTAGTATTTGCTAGTAATAACCGACAAGAAATATAATGAAAATAGAAAGCGACTTCAAATAAACAATTCTAAAAGGAATACATTGTAATGCAAAAAAAATATTAGGTTACCAATTCTATAAAGGAAGAATTTTTTTGGCAGAAAAGAATTTTAATGTAAAGTTCGTAATACACAATGCATTGTAAAATTTAACTTTTGAAAAGTTATGTTTACAATAAGACAAATTTGTACAATTAAATGCTTAAATTCAACTATTTTTATGCAGAGTGACTTGCAGTTTTAATTACCAAACCATTAAGATAAATCAAAAAACATTCAAGACAGTCGTAGCACACTTTTTGAAAAGGCTATATTGTTGAAATATTAAATACTTTACGTATTTCTACGTATTCTATCTTCGTCAATCTGAAAACCTGAAAGTAAACGAACTAAGTATTTTTTGGAAACACTTTATAGGAAACTTTACTTATTGGTTAGATCTACTTTTCTAAGCAAAAGAGAAGTTTTAAATTATCATAGGTTTCATTTATGAAACATTCATACACAAACTTAAAGTCCATTCTAATCAAATTATTTAAAATTTCCTCTGATGTAAAGTTTTGAAAAATAGTCAGATTTAGTAGAAGTGGCCGAACGAAATACCGTCACATCGTGACGAAATATTATAACTTGCATTCATTTTTCAATAATGAAAACATCCATTATAACTTCTTTCAACGATTCTCATAGTTTTTATTTCCATAATTATAAATGAAATTTTTTTTGAAGTTGCAATAAACCTTTTTCAAATAAGATTTCATTATCTTTTTATTACTATAAATAAATGAATTTTATGAATTCCAATTCTTAAATACTTGAACTATAAATATAGATTAATAATTATGGAGCTTTTATTGCAATGGTCATTCCGATACATTTCCCCGTCAGAATATACAATTCTTGTTATTGGACATACAGCTATGGTTTGGAACAATTACAATAAATAGAAATGACTGCCTACTAAAAAGTTTTTTTCTTTTATCAATGACAATGCCGAGTTAATTCGATATTTTCAAGTTGGGTAGTCTCAAGCAGATGAATTTGAGTTCGTCATCCTCAGATTTTCCAATATAAGAGTATCATTTTTGCTACTTTTATTGTGCAGAATAAAATACAATCATTTATAACTATCCTAATAAGTGAGTGCTATATTGAAAGTTCAGATGAACTGAAAGGCTCTTTAGCTAAATTTCAGACGTTTCTAAAATCAACATTATAACACTCAGAATGAAAGAGCAAAGAGAACGGAACTAAGCTAACATATAAATCAGATAAAGTGTTTAGAATATGTGTAATATCGATTGCCTGAAACATTAAATTTCTTTTCTTCTTGACAATTAAATAAATCTGAATCCATCATTGAAGTAATTACCCCATTAATGAAGTGCTTAGATAATAGGAAAGAAGTTTTTGAATAAACTATGGGTTATCGAGTATTGTGCATACTTTTGCTCCAGATACTGTTTTTAACCATAAATATAATTCAAAATTCTTTAAAATAGAAGCAGATGGTCACATGCAGCTATGAAAAATTTGTAGTTATGAAGTAAATTATTTGTAGTAATCAGCCACAAAACTTTGTGGTAATCTTGCTACGTAAAATAACAGTTCAATCAATAATGGTTTCATTTGTAGTTATTCAAATGTCAATCTCTGTAGACAAGAAATTGTTGCTTCCGATTTAAAGTGTTTTATGAACTATTCTCCGTTTTTGCCGAGCTTTGATAACAATAAAATCTTACGTGTCGGAAGTGAAAATTCACATTATATTCCATCAAATAGATAAAATTTTAATTTTAGAGAATTTCTGTAATATACTTCAGTACAAATTTTACTATTTTCAGCACAAAATTCTTTAAAATAAGCAGAATTCCCATGAGTTAATAAAAAAAGTGACTTTGCTTTCAGAATTGATTTTTTAATTTATTGACCAAAATATTACATTTAAAATATTTGTTTGACAATTAATTTTAATATAAAAAAATCATTCTGTTCGCTCAGCCAAAACAAAGTTCACAAAAACAAATAATTTATGTTTCAGATTTTATATTTGAATGCTTTAACAAAGAATTCCCAAAGCGGTAACAAAAACTTTTCTTTCAGAGTTAAAAATTTATTTATTCTTCTAGCGAACGAAGATGTCATGTGTATAAAATTGATCTTTCGCCAGTTACATGGATTAGGGAACACATTTAAAAAAAGAATGCCCGAGTTTAAAATAGTTGCAACATTCCGATTTTTCAAAAAAAAAAAAAAAAAAAAAAGACATTTAATGTAAACGGATATTTTAGCAAGAAAAAATATTCTACAATAGACGTAAAACGACAAAACAGTTTATATTCATTATTAGACTTAAACTAATTTGAAACAACAGAACTTACCATCAAAATACTAAGAAGTTGCTTAATAACGCAAAAGATACTAAATTATAAAATATATCTATCCCAGCACAATTCAAAATATTCAAGGTTTAACAAAAATCATTTAAAAAAATTATTCTAGCATGCAAAGAACTACAAAACGAAAACTGATCAATCTTTTGAAACTTTTAAATAGTAAAGATATTGACGTGTTTTATAAATCCTTCTCTTCTTCCAAAGATCTATGCAAGGTGGCTCTGCAGCTAGCTTGGATATTTCTTTTAAATAAAGAACAGTTTTCCAAATTTGAACCCGGAAGAAGCACGCATAAAGTATATGAATGTTGCTTAAAAACCAATAATTATTGCTATAAATTTAAAAATAAATCTGCCAGCTTTGGTTGAATATTAGGAAAATGTGATAAAAAGATTATTTATCTTTCATTCAACAAATGTCATTATTTGAGGAATTTTTACTTTAAGAACTGTAAAAAAAAGAAATGGTTCCGATGCATAGAGGTCAATGAAACAACATACTGACATCTGATTTTTTTAAATGTTTGCTTATCCTCTCTGAAACTTTTGAATAGACTTCTTAAGATTCTCAGAGTATATGTTTTGAGTTAGGAACATATTTTAAAAGTATAAGGCGAATTGAATTTTTTTTAAATAATTTAACCACTCATTTCATCATATCTTTATATCACTGAGTTGTTACTAATATCCCTTTTTTTGATGAAGATAGCATTAATCTGAAATAATTTAGGTCATTTCATATTTTTCAACTTAGTATTTTAGATTCTATCATTTTTTATATGGGATGGACCTTGTAATTTTGAGCTCCGATGATGAGCGTAATCCCTCTTGTAGTCCTCTCTCTCCAAAATTCTGCATATTTGCAATAGCTATTTAGCGTTCACTCGGCCTGCATTAACGATGAATCTTTAGTAGAATCGAATTTCGAAACTGGATCCTTCCAATTCCGTGGGAGAGACCCTACCACTAGGCCACCGTAGTCCCCTAAGGAAGTCATGCAGGAATATTTGCGAAGGTTAGCTGAAATTAGAAACGAAATATTTTCATCTTGTTTCTTCATTAACATCTATGTTGCTTACCGTTTTTTTTTGTTTTTTTTTGATACCCTTGACATAAAATTCCGGTTGATAATATTTAAAGTAATCATCTTATTTACATTAGGAGCACAGACCACCTTTATTTCGTCTTTCGCTAGTTTTGGTAGATTTATTTTTAAATTTGCGCAATAATTGTTGTTCATTTAATAAAATTTATATTTCTTGTGGATGCACCTTCCGGGTTCGAATTCGAATAACATTTTTTGTAATTTTTTAAAATTCCTCGTTCTTGCTGCAGAGCCGCTTTTTATAAATCTTTGGAAGAAGAGAACAATTTATGAACACTTTCTACCTCATACAACTTGATAAAGTCTCAGAAAATGATTAGTTTTTTTTATTTTGTGATTCTTTGCATGGTGAAGTATATTCGCTTTAACGTTCAGATATAACCCTCCTTATGATGGATTGTGCGCATATTGAAGCCGAAGTCGCAGCAAGTGACACTCTCCCATGTTGCTTATTTAAAATCCAATACTAGTTCCTCGATGTCGTGACAAAACGCCATCACGCCATATTAGGTCTTTAAGGATGACGGCTAAAATTTTGGATATTGTCGTCTGTCGCACTGGACTTCACTGGGTATGTCTATTTATTGTGGTATTTTAGCTGCTCGGAGGCTGTTTATGCGGAATATTCGTACATCATGGATATTTCTTCATTGTTTAATCGGAATATTAGAGTTCAAAAATTAACGCGTTAAGATCCTTCGTTTAGTTCAAAATATCATATAATTCAAACATTCATTCTCGTATAGGAATAAGAATTATAAAACTAGAATGACCTTGCAATAAAAAAAATCCTTAAAATTAAAATTTCTTTCCTTGATTTAGAGTATTCTCTCAATTTGAATTAATGTAATTTTCCAAAATGAATCTCAAACTAAAATTCAGTTTTATTTTTAGCAACGCCTTCTATTTCTCAGCGCTAACTGAGTGAAAAGTCCATCCATTAAATATTATATTTGTCCAAAGTATTTAACTTAATTTCGCGTATAATTTCAACTCGGGATATTACTAATGCATCTCTAATGCTTCAATTGACTTGTTTATAATTTTTCTAGTTTAGCTTTCCCCGAGCTTAGTTTTTCAAATGCAATAGAAACCTTCAGTATATGTCGTTATTCAAAGCTTCATTTATGAATTGGTGAATTACAGGTCACTTAAAATCTTAATTGAACTCGTAACCTACTTAAGTTTATTATCAGTTTATTCATTATTTTATTAAAACGCGATATAAATTTTACCGGAAGAAAAATCTATAATTTCAGAATATTTTATTGAATTTGTAACTGCGCATAATTAGCATATCAATTAATGAAGCGACAAATTGTTACTAGAAATGTTCAGTAGGCTTGTCTGGTTCTTAAAATAGTTTCTTATTTTATTGTAATCTTGATATTCTTATTCTATATAGCTTCTTAATTATTTGGGACACTTGCTATTTAATTATATACTTGAGGCATTGAAGCCTTTATGATTTTTGCATGTAAAGTTAATACATTAAATTGCATATACTCTTAATTGTGGAGTTAAAAATTCATTTATTCGATGCGCGTGCGAGTCTTGTTTGTGAAGTGGTTTAATGTCCTATGTATTAGTTCCCCTTAATCGAACAAATCTATTGTATTAAAATTCTATATTTTAATAGTGCCCTATACTTATTGCTGATTTAGTGAATATCTATTTTCTTTCTGTATCCAAACGGTGAATTTTATGATATGCTATTACATAATTTAACATTTCAATCGAAGTGTATTTCAATTTAACAGTTTCTGATTTGAAATCAGCTCCCTTAGGTTAACTATAAACTTAATTTGTTGAAATTTAGAGAAAATATATTTGATCTTGTATTCACTTTTTGGTAATTTTTTAATATCAAATCATAGAAACTAAAGATGCAATAAAACTAGATTCGTGCATCCAAATATCGCTTTCACATTTAGAAATCGTATTTAGACTTGATACAAATTAAACGTAATCCACCTTTTCAGAATGCACCTTTATTGTAACCAACGGAGCTATCAAAGTGCATGACCCGGTTTTGACAGCTGTCAGTATTTGTCCCGATTATGGGAATGTTTTAAATTTATAAATTGGTAAGTTAAGCAGAATGTAGGAAGTTTTTGCATGGAATCTACAAAATTATGGCTGTTGAATAAATCGCAAATCCTGCATTACTATTAGCCTGCTTTAACTCGATATCTCATCAAAACTAGGAATATTGACCCTTGGTTTTTGAACATTTTATGTAATCGATTTGGGCATAAAATGTTCATAGAAATATTTTTCGAACTTGGGCTGTAGGATGCATTTTATCCTCAGATTGAGAGGTGCATTATGTGAATGGGAAATATTGCATTGATATATATTGACATGCGATGGATGGAGTTAAATCAATATACTTAAGAGATAGTTGTATGTGAAACAGAAACCGTGCGAGATCATAGTAGGCAAGTACAATGCTAGTCCCGACTCTATTGTAATGTGGTGCGAAAGCGCTGTGGATTAATTGCTCATACTCAAAAGTTGTGGTGTGGGCCTGGTAGCAAAAATGTCTGATAATCGCTTATCGCGTAATTGGATATTGTATGCAATTATGAGTGAGAAATGCATGTGAAAGCCGAGGACTGGTTGTGTGGGGGTGCCGGCGTGAGAAATGTGAAATCGTGTTAGGTTTGGTGGCTTAGGTAATGAATGCGAGGATTCTGAGCTTTTTGTTGGGTGTGCGTGAGCTGTGGAATCGTGTCGTTGTTTGGTGGCGTGGGTAATGAGTGCGAGAACTGGGGAATCGTGTCGTTGTTTGGTGGCGTGGGTAATGAGTGGGAGAACTGTGGAATCGTGTCGTTGTTTGGTGGCGTGGGTAATGAGTGGGAGAACTGTGGAATCGTGTCGTTGTTTGGTGGCGTGGGTAATGAGTGCGAGAAATGTGGAATCGTGTCGTTGTTTGGTGGCGTGGGTAATGAGTGCGAGAAATGTGGAATCGTGTGTACGAGACTGTGGAGTCGTCGTATGGAGGCGGTGTAGGAAATTTGTGTGCGAAATGAATTGTGATTGTAGTGTGGCCAGTGTGTGTGCTTATGAGATGGAGTCATCGTGGTGACAATGTGGCCTGTGTGTGTGATTTTGTAAGAATTATTGAATTAATTTCTGGAAATTAGAATTTTAAAGGAAAGCAACTTAGAAAATTAATCTTCGTGAAGAATATTTTGGTCTTGGAAGAAAAAAGGACGAAACAATGGGGCATCGGTTAAGAATTTAAAACGCCAGTAGCCATTGGGAATAATGGAAGAACAGAATGTCTACTCAGTTTTAAAATTAACTGAATTTTAAATAATAAAAACTTTACTTTTGTTAATATTAAACGCACTTTTGTATTTGAATTTCACTAATTTATAGGTTTTGGAAACTGTGAGGAAGTTTTTAATTAAATAGATTTAATTGTCGAGGTCCTTTTTGTGACGGTGTTTCATAGAATCAATCTGAATTGGAATCATATTAGTCAACTTTCGTAATTCATTTTGTGTCCGACGGATAATTCGAAATTTCTTTATAGTATGAGAAGAACACACACAGCACTTAATCCTTCAGTGGATTGAATAAAATAAAATTTTTATAAAATTCTTGCGACTTTACTGGTGATATTCCTTATATTTTCTTCGTGGTAGAGCTTAATAAAAAAAATCATTCCCAACTCTTAAATTTAAATTCTATGAAATGTCTAATAGGAATCTTTAAATATCTAATTTCTTCGAATACGTTTGCTTAACCAGACCTTATAAAAAGGGTAGTTGATTAAGAATTAACCATAGATTCATTTCAAAACTTCTAAATCTTTAATTAAAAAGTTAATGTTTTATTTTCTTCAAAAATTAATTAGGAATTTTTAATATTCAGAAATTTACTAATTGCATTTCCATGACCTATTTCTATACAATTTTTTCGAAATGTTCTGAAGTCATTCGCACTTTCTGGTCTTTCTTTTACTCTCGGAGAGAATTTCCCTCTACTGCCTATAATGTAAGTTTTAATCCAGTCAGCCTCAATGTTTTGCTATTCCATGCAATTGAATCATCCTATTCATCATTCTTATAGTTGAAGTAACAATTCATCCGTTATCTCACAGAGTCTGGCTCTATTCTATCTCAATCTGCCATAAAAAAATGTAACTCGGCAATAAGTTTTAAGTATTGTGTAAATCTGGTTTTAAAAGCACAATGCTAAGAATATTAATAGATTCTGCGCATGTGCGGGAACTTGATTCTTAAAATTCCGATAAAATATAGAAATATTTTAAATTTATAATATTGTTTTGAAATATATGATTTGGAATGATTCATAGTAACTGTATGAATAATGAAAAATAAAGATAAAATTTATTTAAAAAAAAGAAAAATTATAAATTATTTGTCGATCTCGAGATTCGAACAGAAGACAGCAAAATACAATGACACACCCTGCCCATATAGCCACCAAGACTCGTACCTCGAGAGTTTCTGAATGGTCAAAGACCCTTATTACGACTCGGCAATAAGTTTTAAGTATTGTGTAAATCTGGTTTTAAAAGCACAATGCTAAGAATACTAGTAGATTCTGCGCATGTGCGTTATTTTGACTCTTAAAATTCCGATAAAATATAGAAATATTTTAAATTTATAATATTGTTTTGAAATATATGATTTGGAATGATTCATAGTAACTCTATGAATAATCGGGAAATAAAGATAAAATTTATTTAAAAAAAAAGAAAAATTATAAAATCTTTGTCGATCTAGAGATTCGAACAGAAGACCAGCAAAATACAATGACACACCCTGCCGATCTAGATACCAAGACTCGTACCTCGAGAGCTTCTGAAGTGTCAAAGATTCTCATTACGACTCGGCAATAAGTTTTAAGTATTGTGTAAATATGGTTTTAAAAGCACAATGCTAAGAATACTAGTAGATTCTGCGCATGTGCGGGATCTTGACTCTTAAAATTCCGATAAAATATAGAAATATTTTAAATTTATAATATTGTTTTGAAATATATGATTTGGAATGATTCATAGTAACTCTATGAATAATCGGGAAATAAAGATAAAATTTATTTAAAAAAAAGAAAAATTATAAAATCTTTGTCGATCTCGAGATTCGAACAGACCAGCAAAATACAACGACACACTCTGCCGATCTAGCCACAAAGACGCGTAAATCGAGAGCTTCTGAAGTCTCAAAGATTCTCATTACGACTCGGCAATAAGTTTTAAGTATTGTGTAAATCTGGTCTTAAAAGCACAATGCTAAGAATATTAATAGATTTTGCGCATGTGCGCGAACTTACCTCTTAAAATTCCGATAAAATATAGAAATATTTTAAATTTATAATATTGTTTTGAAATATATGATTTGGAATGATTCATAGTAACTCTATGAGTAATAGAGAAATAAAGATAAAATTTATTTAAAAAAAAGAAAAATTATAAAATTTTTGTCGATCTCGAGATTCGAACAGACCAGCAAAATACAACGGCACACTCTGCCGATCTAGCCACAAAGACGCGTACCTCGAGAGCTTCTGAAGGGTCAAAGATTCTCATTACGACTCGGCAATAAGTTTTAAATATTGTGTAAATCTGGTTTTAAAAGCACAATGCTAAGAATATTAATAGATTCTGCGCATGTGCGGGAACTTGACTCTTAAAATTCCGATAAAATATAGAAATATTTTAAATTTATAATATTGTTTTGAAATATATGATTTGGAATGATTCATAGTAACTCTTTTAATAATGGAGAAATAAAGATAAAATTTATTTAAAAAAAAGAAAAATTATAAATTATTTGTCGATCTTGAGATTCGAACAGACCAGCAAAATACAACGACACACTCTGCCGATCTAGCCACAAAGACGCGTACCTCGAGAACTTCTGAAGGGTCAAAGATTCTCATTACGACTCGGCAATAAGTTTTAAATATTGTGTAAATCTGGTTTTAAAAGCACAATGCTAAGAATATTAATAGATTCTGCGCATGTGCGGGAACTTGACTCTTAAAATTCCGATAAAATATAGAAATATTTTAAATTTATAATATTGTTTTGAAATATATGATTTGGAATGATTCATAGTAACTCTATGAATAATAGAGAAATAAAGATAAAATTTATTTAAAAAAAAGAAAAATTATAAATTATTTGTCGATCTCGAGATTCGAACAGAAGACAGCAAAATACAATGACACACCCTGCCCATATAGCCACCAAGACTCGTACCTCGAGAGCTTCTGAATGGTCAAAGACTCTTATTACGACTCGGCAATAAGTTTTAAGTATTGTGTAAATCTGGTTTTAAAAGCACAATGCTAAGAATATTAATTGATTCTGCGCATGTGCGCGAACTTGACTCTTAAAATTCCGATAAAATATAGAAATATTTTAAATTTATAATATTGTTTTGAAATATATGATTTGGAATGATTCATAGTAACTCTATGAATAATAGAGAAATAAAGATAAAATTTATTTAAAAAAAAGAAAAATTATAAAATCTTTGTCGATCTCGAGATTCGAACAGACCAGCAAAATACAACGACACACTCTGCCGATCTAGCCACAAAGACGCGTACCTCGAGAGCGTCTGAAGGGTCAAAGATTCTCATTACGACTCGGCAATAAGTTTTAAGTATTGTGTAAATCTGGTCTTAAAAGCAAAATGCTAAGAATATTAATAGATTCTGCGCATGTGCGGGAACTTGACTCTTAAAATTCCGATAAAATATAGAAATATTTTAAATTTATAATATTGTTTTGAAATATATGATTTGGAATGATTCATAGTAAATCTATGAATAATGGAGAAATAAAGATAAAATTTATTTAAAAAAAAAGAAAAATTATAAATTATTTGTCGATCTCGAGATTCGAACAGAAGACCAGCAAAATACAATGACAACCCTGCCGATCTAGCCACCAAGACTCGTACCTCGAGAGCTTCTGAAGGGTCAAAGATTCTCATTACGACTCGGCAATACGTTTTAAGTATTGTGTAAATCTGGGTTTAAAAGCACAATGCTAAGAATATTAATAGATTCTGCGCATGTGCGGGAACTTGACTCATAAAATTCCGATAAAATATAGAAATATTTTAAATTTATAATATTGTTTTGAAATATATGATTTGGAATGATTCATAGTAACTCTATGAATAATGGAGAAATATAGATAAAATTTATTTAAAAAAAAAGAAAAATTATAAAATCTTTATCGATCTAGAGATTCGAACAGAAGACCAGCAAAATACAATGACACACCCTGCCGATCTAGCCACCAAGACGCGTACCTCGAGAGCTTCTGAAGGGTCAAAGATTCTCATTACGACTCGGCAAAAAGTTTTAAGTATTGTGTAAATCTTGTTTTAAAAGCACAATGCTAAGAATATTAATTGATTCTGCGCATGTGCGCGAACTTGACTCTTAAAATTCCGATAAAATATAGAAATATTTTAAATTTATAATATTGTTTTGAAATATATGATTTGGAATGATTCATAGTAAATCAATGATTAATGGAGAAATAAAGATAAAATTTATTTAAAAAAAAGAAATATTATAAATTATTTGTCGATCTCGAGATTCGAACAGAAGACCAGCAAAATACAATGACAACCCTGCCGATCTAGCCACCAAGACTCATACCTCGAGAGCTTCTGAAGGGTCAAAGATTCTCATTACGACTCGGCAATAAGTTTTAAGTATTGTGTAAATCTGGGTTTAAAAGCACAATGCTAAGAATATTAATAGATTCTGCGCATGTGCGGGAACTTGACTCATAAAATTCCGATAAAATATAGAAATATTTTAAATTTATAATATTGTTTTGAAATATATGATTTGGAATGATTCATAGTAAATCAATGAATAATGGAGAAATAAAGATAAAATTTATTTAAAAAAAAGAAATATTATAAATTATTTGTCGATCTCGAGATTCGAACAGAAGACCAGCAAAATACAATGACAACCCTGCCGATCTAGCCACCAAGACTCGTACCTCGAGAGCTTCTGAAGGGTCAAAGATTCTCATTACGACTCGGCAATAAGTTTTAAGTATTGTGTAAATCTGGGTTTAAAAGCAAAATGCTAAGAATATTAATAAATTCTGCGCATGTGCGGGAACTTGACTCTTAAAATTCCGATAAAATATAGAAATATATTAAATTTATAATATTGTTTTGAAATATATGATTTGGAATTATTCATAGTAACTCTATGAATAATGGAGAAATAAAGATAAAATTTATTTAAAAAAAAGAAAAATTATAAAATCTTTGTCTATCTCGAGATTCGAACAGACCAGCAAAATACAACGACACACTCTGCCGATCTAGCCACAAAGACGCGTACCTCGAGAGCTTCTGAAGGGTCAAAGATTCTCATTACGACTCGGCAATAAGTTTTAAGTATTGTGTAAATCTGGTCTTAAAAGCACAATGCTAAGAATATTAATAGATTCTGCGCATGTGCGCGAACTTCACTCTTAAAATTCCGATAAAATATAGAAATATTTTAAATTTATAATATTGTTTTGAAATATATGATTTGGAATGATTCATAGTAACTCAATGAATAATGGAGAAATATAGATAAAATTTATTTAAAAAAAAGAAAAATTATAAAATCTTTGTAGATCTCGAGATTCGAACAGAAGACCAGCAAAATACAATGACACACAATGCCGATCTAGCCACCATGACGCGTACCTCGAGAGTTTCTGAAGGGTCAAAGATTCTCATTACGACTCGGCAATAAGTTTTAAGTATTGTGTAAATCTGGTTTTAAAAGCACAATGCTAAGAATATTAATAGATTCTGCGCATGTGCGGGAACTTGACTCTTAAAATTCCGATAAAATATAGAAATATTTTAAATTTATAATATTGTTTTGAAATATATGATTTGGAATGATTCATAGTAACTCAATGAATAATGGAGAAATATAGATAAAATTTATTTAAAAAAAAGAAAAATTATAAAATCTTTGTAGATCTCGAGATTCGAACAGAAGACCAGCAAAATACAATGACACACTCTGCCGATCTAGCCACCATGACGCGTACCTCGAGAGTTTCTGAAGGGTCAAAGATTCTCATTACGACTCGGCAATAAGTTTTAAGTATTGTGTAAATCTGGTTTTAAAAGCACAATGCTAAGAATATTAATAGATTCTGCGCATGTGCGGGAACTTGACTCTTAAAATTAAGATAAAATATAGAAATACTTTAAATTTATAATATTGTTTTGAAATATATGATTTGGAATGATTCATAGTAACTCAATGAATAATGGAGAAATATAGATAAAATTTATTTAAAAAAAAGAAAAATTATAAAATCTTTGTCGATCTCGAGATTCGAACAGAAGACCAGCAAAATACAATGACACACCCTGCCGATCTAGCCACCAAGACGCGTACCTCGAGAGTTTCGGAAGGGTCAAAGATTCTCATTACGACTCGGCCATAAGTTTTAAGTATTGTGTAAATCTGTTCTTAAAAGCACAATGCTAAGAATATTAATAGATTCTGCGCATGTGCGCGAACTTGACTCTTAAAATTCCGATAAAATATAGAAATATTTTAAATTTATAATATTGTTTTGAAATATGTGATTTGGAATGATTCATAGTAACTCAATGAATAATGGAGAAATATAGATAAAATTTATTTAAAAAAAAGAAAAATTATAAACTCTTTGTCGATCTCGAGATTCGAACAGAAGACCAGCAAAATACAATGACACACCCTGCCGATCTAGCCACCAAGACGTGTACCTCGAGAGTTTCTGAAGGGTCAAAGATTCTCATTACGACTCGGCAATAAGTTTTAAGTATTGTGTAAATCTGGTTTTAAAAGCACAATGCTAAGAATATTAATAGATTCTGCGCATGTGCGCGAACTTGACTCTTAAAATTCCGATAAAATATAGAAATATTTTATATTTATAATATTGTTTTGAAATATATGATTTGGAATTATTCATAGTAACTCTATGAATAATGGAGAAATATAGATAAAATTTATTTAAGAAAAAGAAAAATTATAAAATCTTTGTCGATCTCGAGATTCGAACAGAAGACCAGCAAAATACAATGACAAACCCTGCCGATCTAGCCACCACGACGCGTACCTCGAGAGCTTCTGAAGGGTCAAAGATTCTCATTACGACTCGGCAAAAAGTTTTAAGTATTGTGTAAATATGGTTTTAAAAGCACAATGCTAAGAATATTAATAGATTCTGCGCATGTGCGGGAACTTGACTCTTAAAATTCCTATAAAATATAGAAATATTTTAAATTTATATTATTGTTTTGAAATATATGATTTGGAATGATTCATAGTAACTCTATGAATAATGGAGATATAAAGATAAAATTTATTTAAAAAAAAGAAAAATTATAAAATCTTTGTCGATCTCGAGATTCGAACAGAAGACCAGCAAAATACAATGACACACCCTGCCGATCTAGCCACCAAGACGCGTACCTCGAGAGTTTCTGAAGGGTCAAAGATTCTCATTACGACTCGGCCATAAGTTTTAAGTATTGTGTAAATCTGTTCTTAAAAGCACAATGCTAAGAATATTAATAGATTCTGCGCATGTGCGCGAACTTGACTCTTAAAATTCCGATAAAATATAGAAATATTTTAAATTTATAATATTGTTTTGAAATATGTGATTTGGAATGATTCATAGTAACTCAATGAATAATGGAGAAATATAGATAAAATTTATTTAAAAAAAAGAAAAATTATAAACTCTTTGTCGATCTCGAGATTCGAACAGAAGACCAGCAAAATACAATGACACACCCTGCCGATCTAGCCACCAAGACGTGTACCTCGAGAGTTTCTGAAGGGTCAAAGATTCTCATTACGACTCGGCAATAAGTTTTAAGTATTGTGTAAATCTGGTTTTAAAAGCACAATGCTAAGAATATTAATAGATTCTGCGCATGTGCGCGAACTTGACTCTTAAAATTCCGATAAAATATAGAAATATTTTATATTTATAATATTGTTTTGAAATATATGATTTGGAATTATTCATAGTAACTCTATGAATAATGGAGAAATATAGATAAAATTTATTTAAGAAAAAGAAAAATTATAAAATCTTTGTCGATCTCGAGATTCGAACAGAAGACCAGCAAAATACAATGACAAACCCTGCCGATCTAGCCACCACGACGCGTACCTCGAGAGCTTCTGAAGGGTCAAAGATTCTCATTACGACTCGGCAAAAAGTTTTAAGTATTGTGTAAATATGGTTTTAAAAGCACAATGCTAAGAATATTAATAGATTCTGCGCATGTGCGGGAACTTGACTCTTAAAATTCCTATAAAATATAGAAATATTTTAAATTTATATTATTGTTTTGAAATATATGATTTGGAATGATTCATAGTAACTCTATGAATAATGGAGATATAAAGATAAAATTTATTTAAAAAAAAGAAAAATTATAAAATCTTTGTCGATCTCGAGATTCGAACAGAAGACCAGCAAAATACAATGACACACCCTGCCGATCTAGCCACCAAGACGCGTACCTCGAGAGTTTCTGAAGGGTCAAAGATTCTCATTACGACTCGGTAATAAGTTTTAAGTATTGTGTAAATCTGGTTTTAAAAGCACAATGCTAAGAATATTAATAGATTCTGCGCATGTGCGGGAACTTGACTCTTAAAATTCCGATAAAATATAGAAATATTTTAAATTTATAATATTGTTTTGAAATATATGATTTGGAATGATTCATAGTAACTCTATGAATAATGGAGAAATAAAGATAAAATTTACTTAAAAAAAAGAAAAATTATAAAATCTTAGTCGATCTCGAGATTCGAACAGACCAGCAAAATACAACGACACACTCTGCCGATCTAGCCACAAAGACGCGTACCTCGAGAGCTTCTGAAGGGTCAAAGATTCTCATTACGACTCGGCAATAAGTTTTAAGTAATGTGTAAATCTGGTTTTAAAAGCACAATTCTAAGAATACTAGTAGATTCTGCGCATGTGCGGGAACTTGACTCTAAAAATTAAGATAAAATATAGAAATACTTTAAATTTATAATATTGTTTTGAAATATATGATTTGGAATGATTCATAGTAACTCAATGAATAATGGAGAAATATAGATAAAATTTATTTAAAAAAAAGAAAAATTATAAAATCTTTGTCGATCTCGAGATTCGAACAGAAGACCAGCAAAATACAATGACACACCCTGCCGATCTAGCCACCAAGACGCGTACCTCGAGAGTTTCGGAAGGGTCAAAGATTCTCATTACGACTCGGCCATAAGTTTTAAGTATTGTGTAAATCTGTTCTTAAAAGCACAATGCTAAGAATATTAATAGATTCTGCGCATGTGCGCGAACTTGACTCTTAAAATTCCGATAAAATATAGAAATATTTTAAATTTATAATATTGTTTTGAAATATATGATTTGGAATGATTCATAGTAACTCAATGAATAATGGAGAAATATAGATAAAATTTATTTAAAAAAAAGAAAAATTATAAACTCTTTGTCGATCTCGAGATTCGAACAGAAGACCAGCAAAATACAATGACACACCCTGCCGATCTAGCCACCAAGACGTGTACCTCGAGAGTTTCTGAAGGGTCAAAGATTCTCATTACGACTTGGCAATAAGTTTTAAGTATTGTGTAAATCTGGTTTTAAAAGCACAATGCTAAGAATATTAATAGATTCTGCGCATGTGCGCGAACTTGACTCTTAAAATTCCGATAAAATATAGAAATATTTTATATTTATAATATTGTTTTGAAATATATGATTTGGAATGATTCATAGTAACTCAAAGAATAATGGAGAAATATAGATAAAATTTATTTAAAAAAAAGAAAAATTATAAACTCTTTGTCGATCTCGAGATTCGAACAGAAGACCAGCAAAATACAATGACACACCCTGCCGATCTAGCCACCAAGACGTGTACCTCGAGAGTTTCTGAAGGGTCAAAGATTCTCATTACGACTTGGCAATAAGTTTTAAGTATTGTGTAAATCTGGTTTTAAAAGCACAATGCTAAGAATATTAATAGATTCTGCGCATGTGCGGGAACTTGACTCTTAAAATTCCTATAAAATATAGAAATATTTTAAATTTATATTATTGTTTTGAAATACATGATTTGGAATGATTCATTGTAACTCTATGAATAATGGAGATATAAAGATAAAATTTATTTAAAAAAAAGAAAAATTATAAATTATTTGTCGATCTCGAGATTCGAACAGAAGACCAGCAAAATACAATGACACACCCTGCCGATCTAGCCACCAAGACGCGTACCTCGAGAGTTTCGGAAGGGTCAAAGATTCTCATTACGACTCGGCAATAAGTTTTAAGTATTGTGTAAATCTGGTTTTAAAAGCACAATGCTAAGAATATTAATAGATTCTGCGCATGTGCGGGAACTTGACTCTTAAAATTCCGATAAAATATAGAAATATTTTAAATTTATAATATTGTTTTGAAATATATGATTTGGAATGATTCATAGTAACTCTATGAATAATAGAGAAATAAATATAAAATTTATTTAAAAAAAAAGAAAAATTATAAAATCCTAGTCGATCTCGAGATTCGAACAGACCAGCAAAATACAACGACACACTCTGCCGATCTAGAAACAAAGACGCGTACCTCGAGAGCTTCTGAAGGGTCAAAGATTCTCATTACGACTCGGCCATAAGTTTTAAGTATTGTGTAAATCTCGTCTTAAAAGCACAATACTAAGAATATTAATAGATTCTGCGCATGTGCGCGAACTTGACTCTTAAAATTCCGATAAAATATAGAAATATTTTAAATTTATAATATTGTTTTGAAATATATGATTTGGAATGATTCATAGTAACTCTATGAATAATGGAGAAATATAGATAAAATTTATTTAAAAAAAAGAAAAATTATAAAATCTTTGTCGATCTCGAGATTCGAACAGAAGACCAGCAAAATACGATGACACACCCTGCCGATCTAGCCACCAAGACGCGTACCTCGAGAGTTTCGGAAGGGTCAAAGATTCTCATTACGACTCGGCAAAAAGTTTTAAGTATTGTGTAAATCTGGTTTTAAAAGCAAAATGTTAATATTATTAATTGATTCTGCGCATGTGCGCGAACTTGACTCTTAAAATTCCGATAAAATATAGAAATATTTTAAATTTATAATATTGTTTTGAAATATATGATTTGGAATGATTCACAGTAACTATATGAATAATGGAGAAATATAGATAAAATTTATTTAAAAAAAAAGAAAAATTATAAAATCTTTGTCGATCTCGAGATTCGAACAGAAGACCAGCAAAATACAATAACACACCCTGCCGATCTAGCCACCACGACGCGTACCTCGAGAGCTTCTGAAGGGTCAAAGATTCTCATTACGACTCGGCAAAAAGTTTTAAGTATTGTGTAAATCTGGTTTTAAAAGCACAATGCTAAGAATATTAATAGATTCTGCGCATGTGCTGGAACATGACTCTTAAAATTCCGATAAAATATAGAAATATTTTAAATTTATAATATTGTTTTGAAATATATGATTTGGAATGATTCATAGTAACTCTATGAATAATAGAGAAATATAGATAAAATTTTTTTAAAAAAAAGAAAAATTATAAAATCTTTGTCGATCTCGAGATTCGAACAGAAGACCAGCAAAATACAATGACACACCCTGCCGATCTAGCCACCAAGACGCGTACCTCGAGAGTTTCGGAAGGGTCAAAGATTCTCATTACGACTCGGCAAAAAGTTTTAAGTATTGTGTAAATCTGGTTTTAAAAGCACAATGCTAAGAATATTAATAGATTCTGCGCATGTGCGGGAACTTGACTCTTAAAATTCCGATAAAATATAGAAATATTTTAAATTTATAATATTGTTTTGAAATATATGATTTGGAATGATTCATAGTAACTCTATGAATAATAGAGAAATAAATATAAAATTTATTTAAAAAAAAGAAAAATTATAAAATCTTAGTCGATCTCGAGATTCGAACAGAAGACCAGCAAAATACAATGACACACCCTGCCGATCTAGCCACCAAGACGCGTACCTCGAGAGTTTCGGAAGGGTCAAAGATTCTCATTACGACTCGGCAAAAAGTTTTAAGTATTGTGTAAATCTGGTTTTAAAAGCAAAATGTTAATATTATTAATTGATTCTGCGCATGTGCGCGAACTTGACTCTTAAAATTCCGATAAAATATAGAAATATTTTAAATTTATAATATTGTTTTGAAATATATGATTTGGAATGATTCATAGTAACTCTATGAATAATGGAGAAATATAGATAAAATTTATTTAAAAAAAAAGAAAAATTATAAAATCTTTGTCGATCTCGAGATTCGAACAGAAGACCAGCAAAATACAATAACACACCCTGCCGATCTAGCCACCAAGACGCGTACCTCGAGAGCTTCTGAAGGGTCAAACATTCTCATTACGACTCGGCAATAAGTTTTAAGTATTGTGTAAATCTGGTTTTAAAAGCACAATGCCAAGAATATTAATAGATTCTGCGCATGTGCGGGAACTTGACTCTTAAAATTCCGATAAAATATAGAAATATTTTATATTTATAATATTGTTTGATATATATGATTTGGAATGATTCATAGTAACTCTATGAATAATGGGAAAAATAAAGATAAAATTTATTTAAAAAAAAGGAAAATTATAAATTTTTTGTCGATCTCGAGATTCGAACAGAAGACCAGCAAAATACAATGACACACCCTGCCAATCTAGCCACCAAGACTCGTATCTCGAGAGCTTCTGATGGGTCAAAGATTCTCATTACGACTTGGCAATAAGTTTTAAGTATTGTGTAAATCTGGTTTTAAAAGCAAAATGTTAAGATTATTAATAGATTCTGCGCATGTGCGCGAACTTGACTCTTAAAATTCCGATAAAATATAGAAATATTTTAAATTTATAATATTGTTTTGAAATATATGATTTGGAATGATTCATAGTAACTCTATGAATAATGGAGAAATATAGATAAAATTTATTTAAAAAAAAGAAAAATTATAAAATCTTTGTCGATCTCGAGATTCGAAAAGAAGACCAGCAAAATACAATGACACACCCTGCCGATCTAGCCACCACGACGCGTACCTCGAGAGCTTCTGAAGGGTCAAAGATTCTCATTACGACTCGGCAAAAAGTTTTAAGTATTGTGTAAATCTGGTTTTAAAAGCACAATGCTAAGAATATTAATAGATTCTGCGCATGTGCTGGAACATGACTCTTAAAATTCCGATAAAATATAGAAATATTTTAAATTTATAATATTGTTTTGAAATATATGATTTGGAATGATTCATAGTAACTCTATGAATAATGGAGAAATATAGATAAAATTTATTTAAAAAAAAGAAAAATTATAAATCTTTGCCGATCTCGAGATTCGAACAGAAGACCAGCAAAATACAATGACACACCCTGCCGATCTAGCCACCAAGACGCGTACCTCGAGAGCTTCTGAAGGGTCAAACATTCTCATTACGACTCGGCAATAAGTTTTAAGTATTGTGTAAATCTGGTTTTAAAAGCACAATGCCAAGAATATTAATAGATTCTGCGCATGTGCGGGAACTTGACTCTTAAAATTCCGATAAAATATAGAAATATTTTATATTTATAATATTGTTTGAAATATATGATTTGGAATGATTCATAGTAACTCTATGAATAATGGGAAAAATAAAGATAAAATTTATTTAAAAAAAAGAAAAATTATAAATTTTTTGTCGATCTCGAGATTCGAACAGAAGACCAGCAAAATACAATGACACACCCTGCCGATCTAGCCACCAAGACTCGTATCTCGTGAGCTTCTGATGGGTCAAAGATTCTCATTACGACTCGGCAATAAGTTTTAAGTATTGTGTAAATCTGGTTTTAAAAGCAAAATGTTAAGATTATTAATTGATTCTGCGCATGTGCGCGAACTTGACTCTTAAAATTCCGATAAAATATAGAAATATTTTAAATTTATAATATTGTTTTGAAATATATGATTTGGAATGATTCATAGTAACTCTATGAATAATGGAGAAATATAGATAAAATTTATTTAAAAAAAAGAAAAATTATACAATCTTTGTCGATCTCGAGATTCGAACAGAAGACCAGCAAAATACAATGACACACCCTGCCGATCTAACAACCACGACGCGTACCTCGAGAGCTTCTGAAGGGTCAAAGATTCTCATTACGACTCGGCAAAAAGTTTTAAGTATTGTGTAAATCTGGTTTTAAAAGCACAATGCTAAGAAAATTAATAGATTCTGCGCATGTGCTGGAACATGACTCTTAAAATTCCGATAAAATATAGAAATATTTTAAATTTATAATATTGTTTTGAAATATATGATTTGGAATGATTCATAGTAACTCTATGAATAATGGAGAAATATAGATAAAATTTATTTAAAAAAAAGAAAAATTATAAAATCTTTGTCGATCTCGAGATTCGAAAAGAAGACCAGCAAAATACAATGACACACCCTGCCGATCTAGCCACCAAGACGCGTACCTCGAGAGCTTCTGAAGGGTCAAAGATTCTCATTACGACTCGGCAAAAAGTTTTAAGTATTGTGTAAATCTGGTTTTAAAAGCACAATGCTAAGAATATTAATAGATTCTGCGCATGTGCTGGAACATGACTCTTAAAATTCCGATAAAATATAGAAATATTTTAAATTTATAATATTGTTTTGAAATATATGATTTGGAATGATTCATAGTAACTCTATGAATAATGGAGAAATATAGATAAAATTTATTTAAAAAAAAGAAAAATTATAAATCTTTGCCGATCTCGAGATTCGAACAGAAGACCAGCAAAATACAATGACACACCCTGCCGATCTAGCCACCAAGACGCGTACCTCGAGAGCTTCTGAAGGGTCAAACATTCTCATTACGACTCGGCAATAAGTTTTAAGTATTGTGTAAATCTGGTTTTAAAAGCACAATGCCAAGAATATTAATAGATTCTGCGCATGTGCGGGAACTTGACTCTTAAAATTCCGATAAAATATAGAAATATTTTATATTTATAATATTGTTTGAAATATATGATTTGGAATGATTCATAGTAACTCTATGAATAATGGGAAAAATAAAGATAAAATTTATTTAAAAAAAAGAAAAATTATAAATTTTTTGTCGATCTCGAGATTCGAACAGAAGACCAGCAAAATACAATGACACACCCTGCCGATCTAGCCACCAAGACTCGTATCTCGAGAGCTTCTGATGGGTCAAAGATTCTCATTACGACTCGGCAATAAGTTTTAAGTATTGTGTAAATCTGGTTTTAAAAGCAAAATGTTAAGATTATTAATTGATTCTGCGCATGTGCGCGAACTTGACTCTTAAAATTCCGATAAAATATAGAAATATTTTAAATTTATAATATTGTTTTGAAATATATGATTTGGAATGATTCATAGTAACTCTATGAATAATGGAGAAATATAGATAAAATTTATTTAAAAAAAAGAAAAATTATAAAATCTTTGTCGATCTCGAGATTCGAACAGAAGACCAGCAAAATACAATGACACACCCTGCCGATCTAGCCACCACGACGCGTACCTCGAGAGCTTCTGAAGGGTCAAAGATTCTCATTACGACTCGGCAAAAAGTTTTAAGTATTGTGTAAATCTGGTTTTAAAAGCACAATGCTAAGAATATTAATAGATTCTGCGCATGTGCTGGAACATGACTCTTAAAATTCCGATAAAATATAGAAATATTTTAAATTTATAATATTGTTTTGAAATATATGATTTGGAATGATTCATAGTAACTCTATGAATAATGGAGAAATATAGATAAAATTTATTTAAAAAAAAGAAAAATTATAAAATCTTTGTCGATCTCGAGATTCGAAAAGAAGATCAGCAAAATACAATGACACACCCTGCCGATCTAGCCACCAAGACGCGTACCTCGAGAGCTTCTGAAGGGTCAAAGATTCTCATTACGACTCGGCAAAAAGTTTTAAGTATTGTGTAAATCTGGTTTTAAAAGCACAATGCTAAGAATATTAATAGATTCTGCGCATGTGCTGGAACATGACTCTTAAAATTCCGATAAAATATAGAAATATTTTAAATTTATAATATTGTTTTGAAATATATGATTTGGAATGATTCATAGTAACTCTATGAATAATGGAGAAATATAGATAAAATTTATTTAAAAAAAAGAAAAATTATAAATCTTTGTCGATCTCGAGATTCGAACAGAAGACCAGCAAAATACAATGACACACCCTGCCGATCTAGCCACCAAGACGCGTACCTCGAGAGCTTTTGAAGGGTCAAACATTCTCATTACGACTCGGCAATAAGTTTTAAGTATTGTGTAAATCTGGTTTTAAAAGCACAATGCCAAGAATATTAATAGATTCTGCGCATGTGCGGGAACTTGACTCTTAAAATTCCGATAAAATATAGAAATATTTTATATTTATAATATTGTTTGAAATATATGATTTGGAATGATTCATAGTAACTCTATGAATAATGGGAAAAATAAAGATAAAATTTATTTAAAAAAAAGAAAAATTATAAATTTTTTGTCGATCTCGAGATTCGAACAGAAGACCAGCAAAATACAATGACACACCCTGCCGATCTAGCCACCAAGACTCGTATCTCGAGAGCTTCTGATGGGTCAAAGATTCTCATTACGACTCGGCAATAAGTTTTAAGTATTGTGTAAATCTGGTTTTAAAAGCAAAATGTTAAGATTATTAATTGATTCTGCGCATGTGCGCGAACTTGACTCTTAAAATTCCGATAAAATATAGAAATATTTTAAATTTATAATATTGTTTTGAAATATATGATTTGGAATGATTCATAGTAACTCTATGAATAATGGAGAAATATAGATAAAATTTATTTAAAAAAAGAAAAATTATAAAATCTTTGTCGATCTCGAGATTCGAACAGAAGACCAGCAAAATACAATGACACACCCTGCCGATCTAGCCACCACGACGCGTACCTCGAGAGCTTCTGAAGGGTCAAAGATTCTCATTACGACTCGGCAAAAAGTTTTAAGTATTGTGTAAATCTGGTTTTAAAAGCACAATGCTAAGAAAATTAATAGATTCTGCGCATGTGCTGGAACATGACTCTTAAAATTCCGATAAAATATAGAAATATTTTAAATTTATAATATTGTTTTGAAATATATGATTTGGAATGATTCATAGTAACTCTATGAATAATGGAGAAATATAGATAAAATTTATTTAAAAAAAAGAAAAATTATAAAATCTTTGTCGATCTCGAGATTCGAAAAGAAGATCAGCAAAATACAATGACACACCCTGCCGATCTAGCCACCAAGACGCGTACCTCGAGAGCTTCTGAAGGGTCAAAGATTCTCATTACGACTCGGCAAAAAGTTTTAAGTATTGTGTAAATCTGGTTTTAAAAGCACAATGCTAAGAATATTAATAGATTCTGCGCATGTGCTGGAACATGACTCTTAAAATTCCGATAAAATATAGAAATATTTTAAATTTATAATATTGTTTTGAAATATATGATTTGGAATGATTCATAGTAACTCTATGAATAATGGAGAAATATAGATAAAATTTATTTAAAAAAAAGAAAAATTATAAATCTTTGTCGATCTCGAGTTTCGAACAGAAGACCAGCAAAATACAATGACACACCCTGCCGATCTAGCCACCAAGACGCGTACCTCGAGAGCTTTTGAAGGGTCAAACATTCTCATTACGACTCGGCAATAAGTTTTAAGTATTGTGTAAATCTGGTTTTAAAAGCACAATGCCAAGAATATTAATAGATTCTGCGCATGTGCGGGAACTTGACTCTTAAAATTCCGATAAAATATAGAAATATTTTATATTTATAATATTGTTTGAAATATATGATTTGGAATGATTCATAGTAACTCTATGAATAATAGGAAAAATAAAGATAAAATTTATTTAAAAAAAAGAAAAATTATAAATTTTTTGTCGATCTCGAGATTCGAACAGAAGACCAGCAAAATACAATGACACACCCTGCCGATCTAGCCACCAAGACTCGTATCTCGAGAGCTTCTGATGGGTCAAAGATTCTCATTACGACTCGGCAATAAGTTTTAAGTATTGTGTAAATCTGGTTTTAAAAGCAAAATGTTAAGATTATTAATTGATTCTGCGCATGTGCGCGAACTTGACTCTTAAAATTCCGATAAAATATAGAAATATTTTAAATTTATAATATTGTTTTGAAATATATGATTTGGAATGATTCATAGTAACTCTATGAATAATGGAGATATATAGATAAAATTTATTTAAAAAAAAGAAAAATTATAAAATCTTTGTCGATCTCGAGATTCGAACAGAAGACCAGCAAAATACAATGACACACCCTGCCGATCTAGCCACCACGACGCGTACCTCGAGAGCTTCTGAAGGGTCAAAGATTCTCATTACGACTCGGCAAAATGTTTTAAGTATTGTGTAAATCTGGTTTTAAAAGCACAATGCTAAGAATATTAATAGATTCTGCGCATGTGCTGGAACATGACTCTTAAAATTCCGATAAAATATAGAAATATTTTAAATTTATAATATTGTTTTGAAATATATGATTTGGAATGATTCATAGTAACTCTATGAATAATGGAGAAATATAGATAAAATTTATTTAAAAAAAAGAAAAATTATAAAATCTTTGTCGATCTCGAGATTCGAACAGAAGACCAGCAAAATACAATGACACACCCTGCCGATCTAGCCACCAAGACGCGTACCTCGAGAGCTTCTGAAGGGTCAAAGATTCTCATTACGACTCGGCAAAAAGTTTTAAGTATTGTGTAAATCTGGTTTTAAAAGCACAATGCTAAGAATATTAATAGATTCTGCGCATGTGCTGGAACATGACTCTTAAAATTCCGATAAAATATAGAAATATTTTAAATTTATAATATTGTTTTGAAATATATGATTTGGAATGATTCATAGTAACTCTATGAATAATGGAGAAATATAGATAAAATTTATTTAAAGAAAAGAAAAATTATAAATTATTTGTCGATCTCGAGATAAGAACAGAAGACCAGCAAAATACAATGACACACCCTGCCGATCTAGCCACCAAGACTCGTATCTCGAGAGCTTCTGAAGGGTCAAAGATTCTCATTACGACTCGGCAATAAGTTTTAAGTATTGTGTAAATCTGGTTTTAAAAGCACAATGCTAAGAATATTAATTGATTCTGCGCATGTGCGCGAACTTGACTCTTAAAATTCCGATAAAATATAGAAATATTTTAAATTTATAATATTGTTTTGAAATATATGATTTGGAATGATTCATAGTAACTCTATGAATAATAGAGAAATAAATATAAAATTTATTTAAAAAAAAGAAAAATTATAAAATATTAGTCGAACTCGAGATTCGAACAGACCAGCAAAATACAACGACACACTCTGCCGATCTAGCCACAAAGACGCGTACCTCGAGAGCTTCTGAAGGGTCAAAGATTCTCATTACGACTCGGCAATAAGTTTTAAGTATTGTGTAAATCTGGTTTTAAAAGCACAATGCTAAGAATATTAATTGATTCTGCGCATGTGCTGGAACATGACTCTTAAAATTCCGATAAAATATAGAAATATTTTAAATTTATAGTATTGTTTTGAAATATATGATTTGGAATGATTCATAGTAACTCTATGAATAATGGAGAAATATAGATAAAATTTATTTAAAAAAAGAAAAATTATAAAATCTTTGTCGATCTCGAGATTCGAACAGAAGACCAGCAAAATACAATGACACACCCTGCCGATCTAGCCACCAAGACGCGTACCTCGAGAGCTTCTGAAGGGTCAAAGATTCTCATTACGACTCGGCAATAAGTTTTAAGTATTGTGTAAATCTGGTTTTAAAAGCACAATTCTAAGAATACTAGTAGATTCTGCGCATGTGCGGGAACTTGACTCTTAAAATTAGATAAAATATAGAAATACTTTAAATTTATAATATTGTTTTGAAATATATGATTTGGAATGATTCATAGTAACTCAATGAATAATGGAGAAATATAGATAAAATTTATTTAAAAAAAAGAAAAACTATAAAATCTTTGTCGATCTCGAGATTCGAACAGAAGACCAGCAAAATACAATGACACACCCTGCCGATCTAGCCACCAAGACGCGTACCTCGAGAGTTTCGGAAGGGTCAAAGATTCTCATTACGACTCGGCCATAAGTTTTAAGTATTGTGTAAATCTGTTCTTAAAAGCACAATGCTAAGAATATTAATAGATTCTGCGCATGTGCGCGAACTTGACTCTTAAAATTCCGATAAAATATAGAAATATTTTAAATTTATAATATTGTTTTGAAATATATGATTTGGAATGATTCATAGTAACTCTATGAATAATGGAGAAATATAGATAAAATTTATTTAAAAAAAAGAAAAATTATAAATCTTTGTCGATCTCGAGTTTCGAACAGAAGACCAGCAAAATACAATGACACACCCTGCCGATCTAGCCACCAAGACGCGTACCTCGAGAGCTTTTGAAGGGTCAAACATTCTCATTACGACTCGGCAATAAGTTTTAAGTATTGTGTAAATCTGGTTTTAAAAGCACAATGCCAAGAATATTAATAGATTCTGCGCATGTGCGGGAACTTGACTCTTAAAATTCCGATAAAATATAGAAATATTTTATATTTATAATATTGTTTGAAATATATGATTTGGAATGATTCATAGTAACTCTATGAATAATAGGAAAAATAAAGATAAAATTTATTTAAAAAAAAGAAAAATTATAAATTTTTTGTCGATCTCGAGATTCGAACAGAAGACCAGCAAAATACAATGACACACCCTGCCGATCTAGCCACCAAGACTCGTATCTCGAGAGCTTCTGATGGGTCAAAGATTCTCATTACGACTCGGCAATAAGTTTTAAGTATTGTGTAAATCTGGTTTTAAAAGCAAAATGTTAAGATTATTAATTGATTCTGCGCATGTGCGCGAACTTGACTCTTAAAATTCCGATAAAATATAGAAATATTTTAAATTTATAATATTGTTTTGAAATATATGATTTGGAATGATTCATAGTAACTCTATGAATAATGGAGATATATAGATAAAATTTATTTAAAAAAAAGAAAAATTATAAAATCTTTGTCGATCTCGAGATTCGAACAGAAGACCAGCAAAATACAATGACACACCCTGCCGATCTAGCCACCACGACGCGTACCTCGAGAGCTTCTGAAGGGTCAAAGATTCTCATTACGACTCGGCAAAATGTTTTAAGTATTGTGTAAATCTGGTTTTAAAAGCACAATGCTAAGAATATTAATAGATTCTGCGCATGTGCTGGAACATGACTCTTAAAATTCCGATAAAATATAGAAATATTTTAAATTTATAATATTGTTTTGAAATATATGATTTGGAATGATTCATAGTAACTCTATGAATAATGGAGAAATATAGATAAAATTTATTTAAAAAAAAGAAAAATTATAAAATCTTTGTCGATCTCGAGATTCGAACAGAAGACCAGCAAAATACAATGACACACCCTGCCGATCTAGCCACCAAGACGCGTACCTCGAGAGCTTCTGAAGGGTCAAAGATTCTCATTACGACTCGGCAAAAAGTTTTAAGTATTGTGTAAATCTGGTTTTAAAAGCACAATGCTAAGAATATTAATAGATTCTGCGCATGTGCTGGAACATGACTCTTAAAATTCCGATAAAATATAGAAATATTTTAAATTTATAATATTGTTTTGAAATATATGATTTGGAATGATTCATAGTAACTCTATGAATAATGGAGAAATATAGATAAAATTTATTTAAAAAAAAGAAAAATTATAAATTATTTGTCGATCTCGAGATAAGAACAGAAGACCAGCAAAATACAATGACACACCCTGCCGATCTAGCCACCAAGACTCGTATCTCGAGAGCTTCTGAAGGGTCAAAGATTCTCATTACGACTCGGCAATAAGTTTTAAGTATTGTGTAAATCTGGTTTTAAAAGCACAATGCTAAGAATATTAATTGATTCTGCGCATGTGCGCGAACTTGACTCTTAAAATTCCGATAAAATATAGAAATATTTTAAATTTATAATATTGTTTTGAAATATATGATTTGGAATGATTCATAGTAACTCTATGAATAATAGAGAAATAAATATAAAATTTATTTAAAAAAAAGAAAAATTATAAAATATTAGTCGAACTCGAGATTCGAACAGACCAGCAAAATACAACGACACACTCTGCCGATCTAGCCACAAAGACGCGTACCTCGAGAGCTTCTGAAGGGTCAAAGATTCTCATTACGACTCGGCAATAAGTTTTAAGTATTGTGTAAATCTGGTTTTAAAAGCACAATGCTAAGAATATTAATTGATTCTGCGCATGTGCTGGAACATGACTCTTAAAATTCCGATAAAATATAGAAATATTTTAAATTTATAGTATTGTTTTGAAATATATGATTTGGAATGATTCATAGTAACTCTATGAATAATGGAGAAATATAGATAAAATTTATTTAAAAAAAGAAAAATTATAAAATCTTTGTCGATCTCGAGATTCGAACAGAAGACCAGCAAAATACAATGACACACCCTGCCGATCTAGCCACCAAGACGCGTACCTCGAGAGCTTCTGAAGGGTCAAAGATTCTCATTACGACTCGGCAATAAGTTTTAAGTATTGTGTAAATCTGGTTTTAAAAGCACAATTCTAAGAATACTAGTAGATTCTGCGCATGTGCGGGAACTTGACTCTTAAAATTAGATAAAATATAGAAATACTTTAAATTTATAATATTGTTTTGAAATATATGATTTGGAATGATTCATAGTAACTCAATGAATAATGGAGAAATATAGATAAAATTTATTTAAAAAAAAGAAAAACTATAAAATCTTTGTCGATCTCGAGATTCGAACAGAAGACCAGCAAAATACAATGACACACCCTGCCGATCTAGCCACCAAGACGCGTACCTCGAGAGTTTCGGAAGGGTCAAAGATTCTCATTACGACTCGGCCATAAGTTTTAAGTATTGTGTAAATCTGTTCTTAAAAGCACAATGCTAAGAATATTAATAGATTCTGCGCATGTGCGCGAACTTGACTCTTAAAATTCCGATAAAATATAGAAATATTTTAAATTTATAATATTGTTTTGAAATATATGATTTGGAATGATTCATAGTAACTCTATGAATAATGGAGAAATATAGATAAAATTTATTTAAAAAAAAGAAAAATTATAAATCTTTGTCGATCTCGAGTTTCGAACAGAAGACCAGCAAAATACAATGACACACCCTGCCGATCTAGCCACCAAGACGCGTACCTCGAGAGCTTTTGAAGGGTCAAACATTCTCATTACGACTCGGCAATAAGTTTTAAGTATTGTGTAAATCTGGTTTTAAAAGCACAATGCCAAGAATATTAATAGATTCTGCGCATGTGCGGGAACTTGACTCTTAAAATTCCGATAAAATATAGAAATATTTTATATTTATAATATTGTTTGAAATATATGATTTGGAATGATTCATAGTAACTCTATGAATAATAGGAAAAATAAAGATAAAATTTATTTAAAAAAAAGAAAAATTATAAATTTTTTGTCGATCTCGAGATTCGAACAGAAGACCAGCAAAATACAATGACACACCCTGCCGATCTAGCCACCAAGACTCGTATCTCGAGAGCTTCTGATGGGTCAAAGATTCTCATTACGACTCGGCAATAAGTTTTAAGTATTGTGTAAATCTGGTTTTAAAAGCAAAATGTTAAGATTATTAATTGATTCTGCGCATGTGCGCGAACTTGACTCTTAAAATTCCGATAAAATATAGAAATATTTTATATTTATAATATTGTTTTGAAATATATGATTTGGAATGATTCATAGTAACTCTATGAATAATGGAGAAATATAGATAAAATTTATTTAAAAAAAAGAAAAATTATAAAATCTTTGTCGATCTCGAGATTCGAACAGAAGACCAGCAAAATACAATGACACACCCTGCCGATCTAGCCACCAAGACGCGTACCTCGAGAGCTTCTGAAGGGTCAAAGATTCTCATTACGACTCGGCAAAAAGTTTTAAGTATTGTGTAAATCTGGTTTTAAAAGCACAATGCTAAGAATATTAATAGATTCTGCGCATGTGCTGGAACATGACTCTTAAAATTCCGATAAAATATAGAAATATTTTAAATTTATAATATTGTTTTGAAATATATGATTTGGAATGATTCATAGTAACTCTATGAATAATGGAGAAATATAGATAAAATTTATTTAAAAAAAAGAAAAATTATAAATTATTTGTCGATCTCGAGATAAGAACAGAAGACCAGCAAAATACAATGACACACCCTGCCGATCTAGCCACCAAGACTCGTATCTCGAGAGCTTCTGAAGGGTCAAAGATTCTCATTACGACTCGGCAATAAGTTTTAAGTATTGTGTAAATCTGGTTTTAAAAGCACAATGCTAAGAATATTAATTGATTCTGCGCATGTGCGCGAACTTGACTCTTAAAATTCCGATAAAATATAGAAATATTTTAAATTTATAATATTGTTTTGAAATATATGATTTGGAATGATTCATAGTAACTCTATGAATAATAGAGAAATAAATATAAAATTTATTTAAAAAAAAGAAAAATTATAAAATATTAGTCGAACTCGAGATTCGAACAGACCAGCAAAATACAACGACACACTCTGCCGATCTAGCCACAAAGACGCGTACCTCGAGAGCTTCTGAAGGGTCAAAGATTCTCATTACGACTCGGCAATAAGTTTTAAGTATTGTGTAAATCTGGTTTTAAAAGCACAATGCTAAGAATATTAATTGATTCTGCGCATGTGCTGGAACATGACTCTTAAAATTCCGATAAAATATAGAAATATTTTAAATTTATAGTATTGTTTTGAAATATATGATTTGGAATGATTCATAGTAACTCTATGAATAATGGAGAAATATAGATAAAATTTATTTAAAAAAAGAAAAATTATAAAATCTTTGTCGATCTCGAGATTCGAACAGAAGACCAGCAAAATACAATGACACACCCTGCCGATCTAGCCACCAAGACGCGTACCTCGAGAGCTTCTGAAGGGTCAAAGATTCTCATTACGACTCGGCAATAAGTTTTAAGTATTGTGTAAATCTGGTTTTAAAAGCACAATTCTAAGAATACTAGTAGATTCTGCGCATGTGCGGGAACTTGACTCTTAAAATTCCGATAAAATATAGAAATATTTTAAATTTATATTATTGTTTGGAAATATATGATTTGGAATGATTCATAGTAACTCTATGAATAATGGAGATATAAAGATAAAATTTATTTAAAAAAAAGAAAAATTATAAATTATTTGTCGATCTCGAGATTCGAACAGAAGACCAGCAAAATACAATGACACACCCTGCCGATCTAGCCACCAAGACTCGTATCTCGAGAGCTTCTGAAGGGTCAAAGATTCTCATTACGACTCGGCCATAAGTTTTAAGTATTGTGTAAATCTGGTCTTAAATGCACAATGCTAAGAATATTAATAGATTCTGCGCATGTGCTGGAACATGACTCTTAAAATTCCGATAAAATTTAGAAATATTTTAAATTTATAATATTGTTTTGAAATATATGATTTGGAATGATTCATAGTAACTCTATGAATAATGGAAAAATAAAGATAAAATTTATTTAAAAAAAAGAAAAATTATAAATTATTTGTCGATCTCGAGATTCGAACAGACCAGCAAAATACAATGACACTCTCTGCCGATCTAGCCTCCAAGACGCGTATCTCGAGAGCTTCTGAAGGGTCAAAGATTCTCATTACGACTCGGCAATAAGTTTTAATTATTGTGTAAATCTGGTCTTAAAAGCACAATGCTAAGAATATTAATAGATTCTGCGCATGTGCGCGAACTTGACTCTTAAAATTCCGATAAAATATAGAAATATTTTAAATTTATAATATTGTTTTGGAATATATGATTTGGAATGATTCATAGTAACTCTATGAATAATGGAGAAATATAGATAAAATTTATTTAAAAAAAAGAAAAATTATAAAATCTTTGTCGATCTCGAGATTCGAACAGAAGACCAGCAAAATACAATGACACACCCTGCCGATCTAGCCACCACGACGCGTACCTCGAGAGCTTCTGAAGGGTCAAAGATTCTCATTACGACACTGCAAAAAGTTTTAAGTATTGTGTAAATCTGGTTTTAAAAGCACAATGCTAAGAATATTAATAGATTCTGCGCATGTGCGCGAACTTGACTCTTAAAATTCCGATAAAATATAGAAATATTTTAAATTTATATTATTGTTTGGAAATATATGATTTGGAATGATTCATAGTAACTCTATGAATAATGGAGATATAAAGATAAAATTTATTTAAAAAAAAGAAAAATTATAAATTATTTGTCGATCTCGAGATTCGAACAGAAGACCAGCAAAATACAATGACACACCCTGCCGATCTAGCCACCAAGACTCGTATCTCGAGAGCTTCTGAAGGGTCAAAGATTCTCATTACGACTCGGCCATAAGTTTTAAGTATTGTGTAAATCTGGTCTTAAATGCACAATGCTAAGAATATTAATAGATTCTGCGCATGTGCTGGAACATGACTCTTAAAATTCCGATAAAATTTAGAAATATTTTAAATTTATAATATTGTTTTGAAATATATGATTTGGAATGATTCATAGTAACTCTATGAATAATGGAAAAATAAAGATAAAATTTATTTAAAAAAAAGAAAAATTATAAATTATTTGTCGATCTCGAGATTCGAACAGACCAGCAAAATACAATGACACTCTCTGCCGATCTAGCCTCCAAGACGCGTATCTCGAGAGCTTCTGAAGGGTCAAAGATTCTCATTACGACTCGGCAATAAGTTTTAATTATTGTGTAAATCTGGTCTTAAAAGCACAATGCTAAGAATATTAATAGATTCTGCGCATGTGCGCGAACTTGACTCTTAAAATTCCGATAAAATATAGAAATATTTTAAATTTATAATATTGTTTTGGAATATATGATTTGGAATGATTCATAGTAACTCTATGAATAATGGAGAAATATAGATAAAATTTATTTAAAAAAAAGAAAAATTATAAAATCTTTGTCGATCTCGAGATTCGAACAGAAGACCAGCAAAATACAATGACACACCCTGCCGATCTAGCCACCACGACGCGTACCTCGAGAGCTTCTGAAGGGTCAAAGATTCTCATTACGACACTGCAAAAAGTTTTAAGTATTGTGTAAATCTGGTTTTAAAAGCACAATTCTAAGAATACTAGTAGATTCTGCGCATGTGCGGGAACTTGACTCTTAAAATTCCGATAAAATATAGAAATATTTTAAATTTATATTATTGTTTGGAAATATATGATTTGGAATGATTCATAGTAACTCTATGAATAATGGAGATATAAAGATAAAATTTATTTAAAAAAAAGAAAAATTATAAATTATTTGTCGATCTCGAGATTCGAACAGAAGACCAGCAAAATACAATGACACACCCTGCCGATCTAGCCACCAAGACTCGTATCTCGAGAGCTTCTGAAGGGTCAAAGATTCTCATTACGACTCGGCCATAAGTTTTAAGTATTGTGTAAATCTGGTCTTAAATGCACAATGCTAAGAATATTAATAGATTCTGCGCATGTGCTGGAACATGACTCTTAAAATTCCGATAAAATTTAGAAATATTTTAAATTTATAATATTGTTTTGAAATATATGATTTGGAATGATTCATAGTAACTCTATGAATAATGGAAAAATAAAGATAAAATTTATTTAAAAAAAAGAAAAATTATAAATTATTTGTCGATCTCGAGATTCGAACAGACCAGCAAAATACAATGACACTCTCTGCCGATCTAGCCTCCAAGACGCGTATCTCGAGAGCTTCTGAAGGGTCAAAGATTCTCATTACGACTCGGCAATAAGTTTTAATTATTGTGTAAATCTGGTCTTAAAAGCACAATGCTAAGAATATTAATAGATTCTGCGCATGTGCGCGAACTTGACTCTTAAAATTCCGATAAAATATAGAAATATTTTAAATTTATAATATTGTTTTGGAATATATGATTTGGAATGATTCATAGTAACTCTATGAATAATGGAGAAATATAGATAAAATTTATTTAAAAAAAAGAAAAATTATAAAATCTTTGTCGATCTCGAGATTCGAACAGAAGACCAGCAAAATACAATGACACACCCTGCCGATCTAGCCACCACGACGCGTACCTCGAGAGCTTCTGAAGGGTCAAAGATTCTCATTACGACACTGCAAAAAGTTTTAAGTATTGTGTAAATCTGGTTTTAAAAGCACAATGCTAAGAATATTAATAGATTCTGCGCATGTGCGCGAACTTGACTCTTAAAATTCCGATAAAATATAGAAATATTTTAAATTTATATTATTGTTTGGAAATATATGATTTGGAATGATTCATAGTAACTCTATGAATAATGGAGATATAAAGATAAAATTTATTTAAAAAAAAGAAAAATTATAAATTATTTGTCGATCTCGAGATTCGAACAGAAGACCAGCAAAATACAATGACACACCCTGCCGATCTAGCCACCAAGACTCGTATCTCGAGAGCTTCTGAAGGGTCAAAGATTCTCATTACGACTCGGCCATAAGTTTTAAGTATTGTGTAAATCTGGTCTTAAATGCACAATGCTAAGAATATTAATAGATTCTGCGCATGTGCTGGAACATGACTCTTAAAATTCCGATAAAATTTAGAAATATTTTAAATTTATAATATTGTTTTGAAATATATGATTTGGAATGATTCATAGTAACTCTATGAATAATGGAAAAATAAAGATAAAATTTATTTAAAAAAAAGAAAAATTATAAATTATTTGTCGATCTCGAGATTCGAACAGACCAGCAAAATACAATGACACTCTCTGCCGATCTAGCCTCCAAGACGCGTATCTCGAGAGCTTCTGAAGGGTCAAAGATTCTCATTACGACTCGGCAATAAGTTTTAATTATTGTGTAAATCTGGTCTTAAAAGCACAATGCTAAGAATATTAATAGATTCTGCGCATGTGCGCGAACTTGACTCTTAAAATTCCGATAAAATATAGAAATATTTTAAATTTATAATATTGTTTTGGAATATATGATTTGGAATGATTCATAGTAACTCTATGAATAATGGAGAAATATAGATAAAATTTATTTAAAAAAAAGAAAAATTATAAAATCTTTGTCGATCTCGAGATTCGAACAGAAGACCAGCAAAATACAATGACACACCCTGCCGATCTAGCCACCACGACGCGTACCTCGAGAGCTTCTGAAGGGTCAAAGATTCTCATTACGACACTGCAAAAAGTTTTAAGTATTGTGTAAATCTGGTTTTAAAAGCACAATGCTAAGAATATTAATAGATTCTGCGCATGTGCTGGAACATGACTCTTAAAAATCCGATAAAATATAGAAATATTTTAAATTTATAATATTGTTTTGAAATATATGATTTGGAATGATTCATAGTAACTCTATGAATAATGGAGAAATATAGATAAAATTTATTTAAAAAAAAGAAAAATTATAAATCTTTGTCGATCTCGAGATTCGAACAGAAGACCAGCAAAATACAATGACACACCCTGCCGATCTAGCCACCAAGACTCGTATCTCGAGAGCTTCTGAAGGGTCAAAGATTCTCATTACGACTCGGCAATAAGTTTTAAGTATTGTGTAAATCTGGTTTTAAAAGCACAATGCTAAGAATATTAATTGATTCTGCGCATGTGCGCGAACTTGACTCTTAAAATTCCGATAAAATATAGAAATATTTTAAATTTATAATATTGTTTTGAAATATATGATTTGGAATGATTCATAGTAACTCTATGAATAATAGAGAAATAAATATAAAATTTATTTTAAAAAAAGAAAAATTATAAAATATTAGTCGATCTCGAGATTCGAACAGACCAGCAAAATACAACGACACACTCTGCCGATCTAGCCACAAAGACGCGTACCTCGAGAGCTTCTGAAGGGTCAAAGATTCTCATTACGACTCGGCAATAAGTTTTAAGTATTGTGTAAATCTGGTTTTAAAAGCACAATGCTAAGATTATTAATTGATTCTGCGCATGTGCTGGAACATGACTCTTAAAATTCCGATAAAATATAGAAATATTTTAAATTTATAGTATTGTTTTGAAATATATGATTTGGAATGATTCATAGTAACTCTATGAATAATGGAGAAATATAGATAAAATTTATTTAAAAAAAGAAAAATTATAAAATCTTTGTCGATCTCGAGATTCGAACAGAAGACCAGCAAAATACAATGACACACCCTGCCGATCTAGCCACCAAGACGCGTACCTCGAGAGCTTCTGAAGGGTCAAAGATTCTCATTACGACTCGGCAATAAGTTTTAAGTATTGTGTAAATCTGGTTTTAAAAGCACAATTCTAAGAATACTAGTAGATTCTGCGCATGTGCGGGAACTTGACTCTTAAAATTAAGATAAAATATAGAAATACTTTAAATTTATAATATTGTTTTGAAATATATGATTTGGAATGATTCATAGTAACTCAATGAATAATGGAGAAATATAGATAAAATTTATTTAAAAAAAAGAAAAATTATAAAATCTTTGTCGATCTCGAGATTCGAACAGAAGACCAGCAAAATACAATGACACACCCTGCCGATCTAGCCACCAAGACGCGTACCTCGAGAGTTTCGGAAGGGTCAAAGATTCTCATTACGACTCGGCCATAAGTTTTAAGTATTGTGTAAATCAGTTCTTAAAAGCACAATGCTAAGAATATTAATAGATTCTGCGCATGTGCGCGAACTTGACTCTTAAAATTCCGATAAAATATAGAAATATTTTAAATTTATATTATTGTTTGGAAATATATGATTTGGAATGATTCATAGTAACTCTATGAATAATGGAGATATAAAGATAAAATTTATTTAAAAAAAAGAAAAATTATAAATTATTTGTCGATCTCGAGATTCGAACAGAAGACCAGCAAAATACAATGACACACCCTGCCGATCTAGCCACCAAGACTCGTATCTCGAGAGCTTCTGAAGGGTCAAAGATTCTCATTACGACTCGGCCATAAGTTTTAAGTATTGTGTAAATCTGGTCTTAAATGCACAATGCTAAGAATAGTAATAGATTCTGCGCATGTGCTGGAACATGACTCTTAAAATTCCGATAAAATTTAGAAATATTTTAAATTTATAATATTGTTTTGAAATATATGATTTGGAATGATTCATAGTAACTCTATGAATAATGGAAAAATAAAGATAAAATTTATTTAAAAAAAAGAAAAATTATAAATTATTTGTCGATCTCGAGATTCGAACAGACCAGCAAAATACAATGACACTCTCTGCCGATCTAGCCTCCAAGACGCGTATCTCGAGAGCTTCTGAAGGGTCAAAGATTCTCATTACGACTCGGCAATAAGTTTTAATTATTGTGTAAATCTGGTCTTAAAAGCACAATGCTAAGAATATTAATAGATTCTGCGCATGTGCGCGAACTTGACTCTTAAAATTCCGATAAAATATAGAAATATTTTAAATTTATAATATTGTTTTGGAATATATGATTTGGAATGATTCATAGTAACTCTATGAATAATGGAGAAATATAGATAAAATTTATTTAAAAAAAAGAAAAATTATAAAATATTTGTCGATCTCGAGATTCGAACAGAAGACCAGCAAAATACAATGACACACCCTGCCGATCTAGCCACCACGACGCGTACCTCGAGAGCTTCTGAAGGGTCAAAGATTCTCATTACGACTCTGCAAAAAGTTTTAAGTATTGTGTAAATCTGGTTTTAAAAGCACAATGCTAAGAATATTAATAGATTCTGCGCATGTGCTGGAACATGACTCTTAAAAATCCGATAAAATATAGAAATATTTTAAATTTATAATATTGTTTTGAAATATATGATTTGGAATGATTCATAGTAACTCTATGAATAATGGAGAAATATAGATAAAATTTATTTAAAAAAAAGAAAAATTATAAATCTTTGTCGATCTCGAGATTCGAACAGAAGACCAGCAAAATACAATGACACACCCTGCCGATCTAGCCACCAAGACGCGTACCTCGAGAGCTTCTGAAGGGTCAAACATTCTCATTACGACTCGGCAATAAGTTTTAAGTATTGTGTAAATCTGGTTTTAAAAGCACAATGCCAAGAATATTAATAGATTCTGCGCATGTGCGGGAACTTGACTCTTAAAATTCCGATAAAATATAGAAATATTTTATATTTATAATATTGTTTGAAATATATGATTTGGAATGATTCATAGTAACTCTATGAATAATGGGAAAAATAAAGATAAAATTTATTTAAAAAAAAGAAAAATTATAAATTTTTTGTCGATCTCGAGATTCGAACAGAAGACCAGCAAAATACAATGACACACCCTGCCGATCTAGCCACCAAGACTCGTATCTCGAGAGCTTCTGATGGGTCAAAGATTCTCATTACGACTCGGCAATAAGTTTTAAGTATTGTGTAAATCTGGTTTTAAAAGCAAAATGTTAAGATTATTAATTGATTCTGCGCATGTGCGCGAACTTGACTCTTAAAATTCCGATAAAATATAGAAATATTTTAAATTTATAATATTGTTTTGAAATATATGATTTGGAATGATTCATAGTAACTCTATGAATAATAGAGAAATAAATATAAAATTTATTTAAAAAAAAGAAAAATTATAAAATCTTAGTCGATCTCGAGATTCGAACAGACCAGCAAAATACAACGACACACTCTGCCGATCTAGCCACAAAGACGCGTACCTCGAGAGCTTCTGAAGGGTCAAAGATTCTCATTACGACTCGGCCATAAGTTTTAAGTATTGTGTAAATCTGGTCTTAAATGCACAATGCTAAGAATATTAATAGATTCTGCGCATGTGCTGGAACATGACTCTTAAAATTCCGATAAAATTTAGAAATATTTTAAATTTATAATATTGTTTTGAAATATATGATTTGGAATGATTCATAGTAACTCTATGAATAATGGAAAAATAAAGATAAAATTTATTTAAAAAAAAGAAAAATTATAAATTATTTGTCGATCTCGAGATTCGAACAGACCAGCAAAATACAATGACACTCTCTGCCGATCTAGCCTCCAAGACGCGTATCTCGAGAGCTTCTGAAGGGTCAAAGATTCTCATTACGACTCGGCAATAAGTTTTAATTATTGTGTAAATCTGGTCTTAAAAGCACAATGCTAAGAATATTAATAGATTCTGCGCATGTGCGCGAACTTGAATCTTAAAATTCCGATAAAATATAGAAATATTTTAAATTTATAATATTGTTTTGGAATATATGATTTGGAATGATTCATAGTAACTCTATGAATAATGGAGAAATATAGATAAAATTTATTTAAAAAAAAGAAAAATTATAAAATCTTTGTCGATCTCGAGATTCGAACAGAAGACCAGCAAAATACAATGACACACCCTGCCGATCTAGCCACCAAGACGCGTACCTCGAGAGCTTCTGAAGGGTCAAAGATTCTCATTACGACTCGGCAAAAAGTTTTAAGTATTGTGTAAATCTGGTTTTAAAAGCACAATGCTAAGAATATTAATAGATTCTGCGCATGTGCGGGAACTTGACTCTTAAAATTCCGATAAAATATAGAAATATTTTAAATTTATATTATTGTTTGGAAATATATGATTTGGAATGATTCATAGTAACTCTATGAATAATGGAGAAATAAAGATAAAATTTATTTAAAAAAAAGAAAATTATAAATTATTTGTCGATCTCGAGATTCGAACAGACCAGCAAAATACAATGACACTCTCTGCCGATCTAGCCTCCAAGACGCGTATCTCGAGAGCTTCTGAAGGGTCAAAGATTCTCATTACGACTCGGCAATAAGTTTTAATTATTGTGTAAATCTGGTTTTAAAAGCACAATGATAAGAATATTAATAGATTCTGCGCATGTGCTGGAACATGACTCTTAAAATTCCGATAAAATATAGAAATATTTTAAATTTATAATATTGTTTTGAAATATATGATTTGGAATGATTCATAGTAACTCTATGAATAATGCAGAAATATAGATAAAATTTATTTAAAAAAAAGAAAAATTATAAATCTTTGTCGATCTCGAGATTCGAACAGAAGACCAGCAAAATACAATGACACACCCTGCCGATCTAGCCACCAAGACGCGTACCTCGAGAGCTTCTGAAGGGTCAAACATTCTCATTACGACTCGGCAATAAGTTTTAAGTATTGTGTAAATCTGGTTTTAAAAGCACAATGCCAAGAATATTAATAGATTCTGCGCATGTGCGGGAACTTGACTCTTAAAATTCCGATAAAATATAGAAATATTTTATATTTATAATATTGTTTGAAATATATGATTTGGAATGATTCATAGTAACTCTATGAATAATGGGAAAAATAAAGATAAAATTTATTTAAAAAAAAGAAAAATTATAAATTTTTTGTCGATCTCGAGATTCGAACAGAAAACCAGCAAAATACAATGACACACCCTGCCGATCTAGCCACCAAGACTCGTATCTCGAGAGCTTCTGATGGGTCAAAGATTCTCATTACGACTCGGCAATAAGTTTTAAGTATTGTGTAAATCTGGTTTTAAAAGCACAATGCCAAGAATATTAATAGATTCTGCGCATGTGCGGGAACTTGACTCTTAAAATTCCGATAAAATATAGAAATATTTTATATTTATAATATTGTTTGAAATATATGATTTGGAATGATTCATAGTAACTCTATGAATAATGGGAAAAATAAAGATAAAATTTATTTAAAAAAAAGAAAAATTATAAATTTTTTGTCGATCTCGAGATTCGAACAGAAGACCAGCAAAATACAATGACACACCCTGCCGATCTAGCCACCAAGACTCGTATCTCGAGAGCTTCTGATGGGTCAAAGATTCTCATTACGACTCGGCAATAAGTTTTAAGTATTGTGTAAATCTGGTTTTAAAAGCAAAATGTTAAGATTATTAATTGATTCTGCGCATGTGCGCGAACTTGACTCTTAAAATTCCGATAAAATATAGAAATATTTTAAATTTATAATATTGTTTTGAAATATATGATTTGGAATGATTCATAGTAACTCTATGAATAATAGAGAAATAAATATAAAATTTATTTAAAAAAAAGAAAAATTATAAAATCTTAGTCGATCTCGAGATTCGAACAGACCAGCAAAATACAACGACACACTCTGCCGATCTAGCCACAAAGACGCGTACCTCGAGAGCTTCTGAAGGGTCAAAGATTCTCATTACGACTCGGCCATAAGTTTTAAGTATTGTGTAAATCTGGTCTTAAATGCACAATGCTAAGAATATTAATAGATTCTGCGCATGTGCTGGAACATGACTCTTAAAATTCCGATAAAATTTAGAAATATTTTAAATTTATAACATTGTTTTGAAATATATGATTTGGAATGATTCATAGTAACTCTATGAATAATGGAAAAATAAAGATAAAATTTATTTAAAAAAAAGAAAAATTATAAATTATTTGTCGATCTCGAGATTCGAACAGACCAGCAAAATACAATGACACTCTCTGCCGATCTAGCCTCCAAGACGCGTATCTCGAGAGCTTCTGAAGGGTCAAAGATTCTCATTACGACTCGGCAATAAGTTTTAATTATTGTGTAAATCTGGTCTTAAAAGCACAATGCTAAGAATATTAATAGATTCTGCGCATGTGCGCGAACTTGAATCTTAAAATTCCGATAAAATATAGAAATATTTTAAATTTATAATATTGTTTTGGAATATATGATTTGGAATGATTCATAGTAACTCTATGAATAATGGAGAAATATAGATAAAATTTATTTAAAAAAAAGAAAAATTATAAAATCTTTGTCGATCTCGAGATTCGAACAGAAGACCAGCAAAATACAATGACACACCCTGCCGATCTAGCCACCAAGACGCGTACCTCGAGAGCTTCTGAAGGGTCAAAGATTCTCATTACGACTCGGCAAAAAGTTTTAAGTATTGTGTAAATCTGGTTTTAAAAGCACAATGCTAAGAATATTAATAGATTCTGCGCATGTGCGGGAACTTGACTCTTAAAATTCCGATAAAATATAGAAATATTTTAAATTTATATTATTGTTTGGAAATATATGATTTGGAATGATTCATAGTAACTCTATGAATAATGGAGAAATAAAGATAAAATTTATTTAAAAAAAAGAAAAATTATAAATTATTTGTCGATCTCGAGATTCGAACAGACCAGCAAAATACAATGACACTCTCTGCCGATCTAGCCTCCAAGACGCGTATCTCGAGAGCTTCTGAAGGGTCAAAGATTCTCATTACGACTCGGCAATAAGTTTTAATTATTGTGTAAATCTGGTTTTAAAAGCACAATGATAAGAATATTAATAGATTCTGCGCATGTGCTGGAACATGACTCTTAAAATTCCGATAAAATATAGAAATATTTTAAATTTATAATATTGTTTTGAAATATATGATTTGGAATGATTCATAGTAACTCTATGAATAATGCAGAAATATAGATAAAATTTATTTAAAAAAAAGAAAAATTATAAATCTTTGTCGATCTCGAGATTCGAACAGAAGACCAGCAAAATACAATGACACACCCTGCCGATCTAGCCACCAAGACGCGTACCTCGAGAGCTTCTGAAGGGTCAAACATTCTCATTACGACTCGGCAATAAGTTTTAAGTATTGTGTAAATCTGGTTTTAAAAGCACAATGCCAAGAATATTAATAGATTCTGCGCATGTGCGGGAACTTGACTCTTAAAATTCCGATAAAATATAGAAATATTTTATATTTATAATATTGTTTGAAATATATGATTTGGAATGATTCATAGTAACTCTATGAATAATGGGAAAAATAAAGATAAAATTTATTTAAAAAAAAGAAAAATTATAAATTTTTTGTCGATCTCGAGATTCGAACAGAAAACCAGCAAAATACAATGACACACCCTGCCGATCTAGCCACCAAGACTCGTATCTCGAGAGCTTCTGATGGGTCAAAGATTCTCATTACGACTCGGCAATAAGTTTTAAGTATTGTGTAAATCTGGTTTTAAAAGCAAAATGTTAAGATTATTAATTGATTCTGCGCATGTGCGCGAACTTGACTCTTAAAATTCCGATAAAATATAGAAATATTTTAAATTTATAATATTGTTTTGAAATATATGATTTGGAATGATTCATAGTAACTCTATGAATAATAGAGAAATAAATATAAAATTTATTTAAAAAAAAGAAAAATTATAAAATCTTAGTCGATCTCGAGATTCGAACAGACCAGCAAAATACAACGACACACTCTGCCGATCTAGCCACAAAGACGCGTACCTCGAGAGCTTCTGAAGGGTCAAAGATTCTCATTACGACTCGGCCATAAGTTTTAAGTATTGTGTAAATCTGGTCTTAAATGCACAATGCTAAGAATATTAATAGATTCTGCGCATGTGCTGGAACATGACTCTTAAAATTCCGATAAAATTTAGAAATATTTTAAATTTATAATATTGTTTTGAAATATATGATTTGGAATGATTCATAGTAACTCTATGAATAATGGAAAAATAAAGATAAAATTTATTTAAAAAAAAGAAAAATTATAAATTATTTGTCGATCTCGAGATTCGAACAGACCAGCAAAATACAATGACACTCTCTGCCGATCTAGCCTCCAAGACGCGTATCTCGAGAGCTTCTGAAGGGTCAAAGATTCTCATTACGACTCGGCAATAAGTTTTAATTATTGTGTAAATCTGGTCTTAAAAGCACAATGCTAAGAATATTAATAGATTCTGCGCATGTGCGCGAACTTGACTCTTAAAATTCCGATAAAATATAGAAATATTTTAAATTTATAATATTGTTTTGGAATATATGATTTGGAATGATTCATAGTAACTCTATGAATAATGGAGAAATATAGATAAAATTTATTTAAAAAAAAGAAAAATTATAAAATCTTTGTCGATCTCGAGATTCGAACAGAAGACCAGCAAAATACAATGACACACCCTGCCGATCTAGCCACCAAGACGCGTACCTCGAGAGCTTCTGAAGGGTCAAAGATTCTCATTACGACTCGGCAAAAAGTTTTAAGTATTGTGTAAATCTGGTTTTAAAAGCACAATGCTAAGAATATTAATAGATTCTGCGCATGTGCGGGAACTTGACTCTTAAAATTCCGATAAAATATAGAAATATTTTAAATTTATATTATTGTTTGGAAATATATGATTTGGAATGATTCATAGTAACTCTATGAATAATGGAGAAATAAAGATAAAATTTATTTAAAAAAAAGAAAAATTATAAATTATTTGTCGATCTCGAGATTCGAACAGACCAGCAAAATACAATGACACTCTCTGCCGATCTAGCCTCCAAGACGCGTATCTCGAGAGCTTCTGAAGGGTCAAAGATTCTCATTACGACTCGGCAATAAGTTTTAATTATTGTGTAAATCTGGTTTTAAAAGCACAATGATAAGAATATTAATAGATTCTGCGCATGTGCTGGAACATGACTCTTAAAATTCCGATAAAATATAGAAATATTTTAAATTTATAATATTGTTTTGAAATATATGATTTGGAATGATTCATAGTAACTCTATGAATAATGGAGAAATATAGATAAAATTTATTTAAAAAAAAGAAAAATTATAAATCTTTGTCGATCTCGAGATTCGAACAGAAGACCAGCAAAATACAATGACACACCCTGCCGATCTAGCCACCAAGACGCGTACCTCGAGAGCTTCTGAAGGGTCAAACATTCTCATTACGACTCGGCAATAAGTTTTAAGTATTGTGTAAATCTGGTTTTAAAAGCACAATGCCAAGAATATTAATAGATTCTGCGCATGTGCGGGAACTTGACTCTTAAAATTCCGATAAAATATAGAAATATTTTATATTTATAATATTGTTTGAAATATATGATTTGGAATGATTCATAGTAACTCTATGAATAATGGGAAAAATAAAGATAAAATTTATTTAAAAAAAAGAAAAATTATAAATTTTTTGTCGATCTCGAGATTCGAACAGAAGACCAGCAAAATACAATGACACACCCTGCCGATCTAGCCACCAAGACTCGTATCTCGAGAGCTTCTGATGGGACAAAGATTCTCATTACGACTCGGCAATAAGTTTTAAGTATTGTGTAAATCTGGTTTTAAAAGCAAAATGTTAAGATTATTAATTGATTCTGCGCATGTGCGCGAACTTGACTCTTAAAATTCCGATAAAATATAGAAATATTTTAAATTTATAATATTGTTTTGAAATATATGATTTGGAATGATTCATAGTAACTCTATGAATAATGGAGAAATATAGATAAAATTTATTTAAAAAAAAGAAAAATTATAAAATCTTTGTCGATCTCGAGATTCGAACAGAAGACCAGCAAAATACAATGACACACCCTGCCGATCTAGCCACCACGACGCGTACCTCGAGAGCTTCTGAAGGGTCAAAGATTCTCATTACGACTCGGCAAAAAGTTTTAAGTATTGTGTAAATCTGGTTTTAAAAGCACAATGCTAAGAATATTAATAGATTCTGCGCATGTGCTGGAACATGACTCTTAAAATTCCGATAAAATATAGAAATATTTTAAATTTATAATATTGTTTTGAAATATATGATTTGGAATGATTCATAGTAACTCTATGAATAATGGAGAAATATAGATAAAATTTATTTAAAAAAAAGAAAAATTATAAAATCTTTGTCGATCTCGAGATTCGAACAGAAGACCAGCAAAATACAATGACACACCCTGCCGATCTAGCCACCAAGACGCGTACCTCGAGAGCTTCTGAAGGGTCAAAGATTCTCATTACGACTCGGCAAAAAGTTTTAAGTATTGTGTAAATCTGGTTTTAAAAGCACAATGCTAAGAATATTAATAGATTCTGCGCATGTGCGGGAACTTGACTCTTAAAATTCCGATAAAATATAGAAATATTTTAAATTTATAATATTGTTTTGAAATATATGATTTGGAATGATTCATAGTAACTCTATGAATAATAGAGAAATAAATATAAAATTTATTTAAAAAAAAGAAAAATTATAAAATCTTAGTCGATCTCGAGATTCGAACAGACCAGCAAAATACAACGACACACTCTGCCGATCTAGCCACAAAGACGCGTACCTCGAGAGCTTCTGAAGGGTCAAAGATTCTCATTACGACTCTGCCATAAGTTTTAAGTATTGTGTAAATCTGGTCTTAAATGCACAATGCTAAGAATATTAATAGATTCTGCGCATGTGCTGGAACATGACTCTTAAAATTCCGATAAAATTTAGAAATATTTTAAATTTATAATATTGTTTTGAAATATATGATTTGGAATGATTCATAGTAACTCTATGAATAATGGAAAAATAAAGATAAAATTTATTTAAAAAAAAGGAAAATTATAAAATCTTTGTCGATCTCGAGATTCGAACAGAAGACCAGCAAAATACAATGACACACCCTGCCGATCTAGCCACCAAGACGCGTACCTCGAGAGCTTCTGAAGGGTCAAAGATTCTCATTACGACTCGGCAAAAAGTTTTAAGTATTGTGTAAATCTGGTTTTAAAAGCACAATGCTAAGAATATTAATAGATTCTGCGCATGTGCGGGAACTTGACTCTTAAAATTCCGATAAAATATAGAAATATTTTAAATTTATATTATTGTTTGGAAATATATGATTTGGAATGATTCATAGTAACTCTATGAATAATGGAGAAATATAGATAAAATTTATTTAAAAAAAAGAAAAATTATAAATTTTTGGTCGATCTCGAGATTCGAACAGAAGACCAGCAAAATACAATGACACACCCTGCCGATCTAGCCACCAAGACTCGTATCTCGAGAGCTTCTGATGTGTCAAAGATTCTCATTACGACTCGGCAATAAGTTTTAAGTATTGTGTAAATCTGGTTTTAAAAGCAAAATGTTAAGATTATTAATTGATTCTGCGCATGTGCGCGAACTTGACTCTTAAAATTCCGATAAAATATAGAAATATTTTAAATTTATAATATTGTTTTGAAATATATGATTTGGAATGATTCATAGTAACTCTATGAATAATGGAGAAATATAGATAAAATTTATTTAAAAAAAAAAAAAAATTATAAAATCTTTGTCGATCTCGAGATTCGAACAGAAGACCAGCAAAATACAATGACACACCCTGCCGATCTAGCCACCACGACGCGTACCTCGAGAGCTTCTGAAGGGTCAAAGATTCTCATTACGACTCGGCAAAAAGTTTTAAGTATTGTGTAAATCTGGTTTTAAAAGAACAATGCTAAGAATATTAATAGATTCTGCGCATGTGCTGAACATGACTCTTAAAATTCCGATAAAATATAGAAATATTTTAAATTTATAATATTGTTTTGAAATATATGATTTGGAATGATTCATAGTAACTCTATGAATAATGGAGAAATATAGATAAAATTTATTTAAAAAAAAGAAAAATTATAAAATCTTTGTCGATCTCGAGATTCGAACAGAAGACCAGCAAAATACAATGACACACCCTGCCGATCTAGCCACCAAGACGCGTACCTCGAGAGCTTCTGAAGGGTCAAAGATTCTCATTACGACTCGGCAAAAAGTTTTAAGTATTGTGTAAATCTGGTTTTAAAAGCACAATGCTAAGAATATTAATAGATTCTGCGCATGTGCGGGAACTTGACTCTTAAAATTCCGATAAAATATAGAAATATTTTAAATTTATATTATTGTTTGGAAATATATGATTTGGAATGATTCATAGTAACTCTATGAATAATGGAGATATAAAGATAAAATTTATTTAAAAAAAAGAAAAATTATAAATTATTTGTCGATCTCGAGATTCGAACAGAAGACCAGCAAAATACAATGACACACCCTGCCGATCTAGCCACCAAGACTCGTATCTCGAGAGCTTCTGAAGGGTCAAAGATTCTCATTACGACTCGGCAATAAGTTTTAAGTATTGTGTAAATCTGGTTTTAAAAGCACAATGCTAAGAATATTAATTGATTCTGCGCATGTGCGCGAACTTGACTCTTAAAATTCCGATAAAATATAGAAATATTTTAAATTTATAATATTGTTTTGAAATATATGATTTGGAATGATTCATAGTAACTCTATGAATAATAGAGAAATAAATATAAAATTTATTTAAAAAAAAGAAAAATTATAAAATCTTAGTCGATCTCGAGATTCGAACAGACCAGCAAAATACAACGACACACTCTGCCGATCTAGCCACAAAGACGCGTACCTCGAGAGCTTCTGAAGGGTCAAAGATTCTCATTACGACTCGGCCATAAGTTTTAAGTATTGTGTAAATCTGGTCTTAAATGCACAATGCTAAGAATATTAATAGATTCTGCGCATGTGCTGGAACATGACTCTTAAAATTCCGATAAAATTTAGAAATATTTTAAATTTATAATATTGTTTTGAAATATATGATTTGGAATGATTCATAGTAACTCTATGAATAATGGAAAAATAAAGATAAAATTTATTTAAAAAAAAGAAAAATTATAAATTATTTGTCGATCTCGAGATTCGAACAGACCAGCAAAATACAATGACACTCTCTGCCGATCTAGCCTCCAAGACGCGTATCTCGAGAGCTTCTGAAGGGTCAAAGATTCTCATTACGACTCGGCAATAAGTTTTAATTATTGTGTAAATCTGGTCTTAAAAGCACAATGCTAAGAATATTAATAGATTCTGCGCATGTGCGCGAACTTGACTCTTAAAATTCCGATAAAATATAGAAATATTTTAAATTTATAATATTGTTTTGGAATATATGATTTGGAATGATTCATAGTAACTCTATGAATAATGGAGAAATATAGATAAAATTTATTTAAAAAAAAGAAAAATTATAAAATCTTTGTCGATCTCGAGATTCGAACAGAAGACCAGCAAAATACAATGACACACCCTGCCGATCTAGCCACCAAGACGCGTACCTCGAGAGCTTCTGAAGGGTCAAAGATTCTCATTACGACTCGGCAAAAAGTTTTAAGTATTGTGTAAATCTGGTTTTAAAAGCACAATGCTAAGAATATTAATAGATTCTGCGCATGTGCGGGAACTTGACTCTTAAAATTCCGATAAAATATAGAAATATTTTAAATTTATATTATTGTTTGGAAATATATGATTTGGAATGATTCATAGTAACTCTATGAATAATGGAGAAATATAGATAAAATTTATTTAAAAAAAAGAAAAATTATAAATTTTTTGTCGATCTCGAGATTCGAACAGAAGACCAGCAAAATACAATGACACACCCTGCCGATCTAGCCACCTAGACTCGTATCTCGAGAGCTTCTGATGGGTCAAAGATTCTCATTACGACTCGGCAATAAGTTTTAAGTATTGTGTAAATCTGGTTTTAAAAGCAAAATGTTAAGATTATTAATTGATTCTGCGCATGTGCGCGAACTTGACTCTTAAAATTCCGATAAAATATAGAAATATTTTAAATTTATAATATTGTTTTGAAATATATGATTTGGAATGATTCATAGTAACTCTATGAATAATGGAGAAATATAGATAAAATTTATTTAAAAAAAAGAAAAATTATAAAATCTTTGTCGATCTCGAGATTCGAACAGAAGACCAGCAAAATACAATGACACACCCTGCCGATCTAGCCACCACGACGCGTACCTCGAGAGCTTCTGAAGGGTCAAAGATTCTCATTACGACTCGGCAAAAAGTTTTAAGTATTGTGTAAATCTGGTTTTAAAAGCACAATGCTAAGAATATTAATAGAATCTGCGCATGTGCTGGAACATGACTCTTAAAATTCCGATAAAATATAGAAATATTTTAAATTTATAATATTGTTTTGAAATATATGATTTGGAATGATTCATAGTAACTCTATGAATAATGGAGAAATATAGATAAAATTTATTTAAAAAAAAGAAAAATTATAAAATCTTTGTCGATCTCGAGATTCGAAAAGAAGACCAGCAAAATACAATGACACACCCTGCCGATCTAGCCACCAAGACGCGTACCTCGAGAGCTTCTGAAGGGTCAAAGATTCTCATTACGACTCGGCAAAAAGTTTTAAGTATTGTGTAAATCTGGTTTTAAAAGCACAATGCTAAGAATATTAATAGATTCTGCGCATGTGCTGGAACATGACTCTTAAAATTCCGATAAAATATAGAAATATTTTAAATTTATAATATTGTTTTGAAATATATGATTTGGAATGATTCATAGTAACTCTATGAATAATGGAGAAATATAGATAAAATTTATTTAAAAAAAAGAAAAATTATAAATCTTTGTCGATCTCGAGATTCGAACAGAAGACCAGCAAAATACAATGACACACCCTGCCGATCTAGCCACCAGGACGCGTACCTCGAGAGCTTCTGATGGGTCAAAGATTCTCATTACGACTCGGCAATAAGTTTTAAGTATTGTGTAAATCTGGTTTTAAAAGCAAAATGTTAAGATTATTAATTGATTCTGCGCATGTGCGCGAACTTGACTCTTAAAATTCCGATAAAATATAGAAATATTTTAAATTTATAATATTGTTTTGAAATATATGATTTGGAATGATTCATAGTAACTCTATGAATAATGGAGAAATATAGATAAAATTTATTTAAAAAAAAGAAAAATTATAAAATCTTTGTCGATCTCGAGATTCGAACAGAAGACCAGCAAAATACAATGACACACCCTGCCGATCTAGCCACCACGACGCGTACCTCGAGAGCTTCTGAAGGGTCAAAGATTCTCATTACGACTCGGCAAAAAGTTTTAAGTATTGTGTAAATCTGGTTTTAAAAGCACAATGCTAAGAATATTAATAGATTCTGCGCATGTGCGGGAACTTGACTCTTAAAATTCCGATAAAATATAGAAATATTTTAAATTTATATTATTGTTTGGAAATATATGATTTGGAATGATTCATAGTAACTCTATGAATAATGGAGATATAAAGATAAAATTTATTTAAAAAAAAGAAAAA